>NC_056741.1:1600926116-1601003759 GCF_019279795.1 Protopterus annectens | reverse complement strand
AGCATGGACCTTTATTGAGGAGAAAGACAAACCCTTGTCCAATAACTCAGTAAGATATTGAAGAACAACACTTAAATCAGGTTTGGAGACATCAAAGTCCTTTCCTTTGCTCCAAATAAAAAATCTCCTCCATTTATCAGTGTAAACTTTCCTGGCCTCCAAAATAACATTCAAAACTTGTTGTGGAAGCTGAGACCCTCCAGAGTCTAAAACAGAATATGCCAGGCTGTGAGATGCAGAGACTGAATCTTGACATTGAGGAAGTGACTGTCCTCTTGTGACAAAAGGTGCGGAATCAAAGGCAGAGGCCATGGAGGTTCTCGTACTAAACTCCTCAGTAGTGGGTACCAGTGTTGTCGAGGCCAATCCGGTGCTATCAAAATCATGGTTGGCTTGTCTTGTCTGGCCTTCAAAAGTACCTTGGGAAGAAGAGGCAGAGGTGGAAAGGCATATACATGCAGATTGTTCCAACTGAATGATAGAGCGTCCACCTTCCAAGCTGTGTGATGAAACATTTTGTGCAAAACTTTGGCAACTGGTAATTTAGTGGAGAAGCGAACAGATCTATGTCTGGAGTTCCCCATAACACTGTCAACTTTTGAAATACATGAGGATCCAATTTCCACTCGTGAGGATCCACTATTTGTCTGCTCAATACACCTGCTAAGGAGTTCTGTGCTCCTGGTAGAAACCTTGCCTGAAGATTGAGGTGTAGATTGAGAGCAGTTTCCCACAGAATCATCGCTTCCCTGCAAAGAGGGTAAGAATGGGTTCCCCTGCTTGTTGATGTACCACATGACAGTGGTGTTGTCTGTTTGAATCAACACCTGCCCTGGGTGAAGTAAATCTTTGAAAGCCATCAATGCAAACTGGACTGCTAACATTTCCTTCAAGTTGATATGCAAATGTTGGAGTGTGACAGGCCACGTGTTTTGCACCCATTTTCCATTGAGGTGTGCTCCCCAAGCCTTGTCCGAGGCATCTGTCGTTAGAATCTGACTCGCCTCTGGCGGCGTCACAGAGAGTCCCTTGTTTAGGTGACATTCCTGCGCCCACCACAAAAACTCCTTCTGAATGCAAGGTATTATCTGAATGACAGTGTCTAGATCTTGGCAGTGCTGTGTCCATACATTTTTGAGATACCATTGAAGCTTCCTCATATGCAATTTGGCATTTGGAAGCACCAGAATACAAGATGCCATGAACCCCAAGGCTTGAAGGACTGTCCTTGCAGTCAGCCTGGACCGTGAGAGACATTTGATGGAAATAAAGAGAAAGGCTTCTTTGTTTGTCCGGGGTCAAAAAGCCATCTGGGAAGCTGTATTCAGTCTCACACCCAGAAAGCACATGTCCTGAGAGGGTACTAGACTGGACTTTGTTTCGTTCACAGAATACCCTAGGCATCTTAACACTGCCATCACATACTGTAGATGATGAAGAAGTTCTTCCTTTTCTTGTGCAATAATCAGGCAATCGTCCAAATAAGGATAAATCTGTATTCCTCTTAGTCTGAAAAAGGCTATCACTGGAGCCAGAACCTTCGTGAACACTCTGGGCGCAGTAGATAAGCCAAAGGGCAATGCAGAGAACTGATAATGTAAATTTCCAGCCCGAAAACGCTGGTACCTCCTGCAACTGGGCCTGATAGGAACATGAAGGTAAGCCTCTTTGAGATCCAGAGTAACCATCCAGTGATCTTTCCCCAACAGAGGTAAAAGTTGTTGTAAAGTCAGCATCTTGAACTTTGGAATGTCCAGGTAAGTGTTGAGGATAGATAAATCCAAAATTGGTCTCCACGTGTTCCCTTTCTTTTGGAACTAGAAACAGGTGAGAATAAAATCCTAGGCCCACTTCTGACAGAGGAACTGGCTGTATAGCTCCTATTTGAAGAAGTAAAGAAACTTGTCTGTGAGCCTCTATCCTTTGCTGAGGAGGGACGTCTGGCATGCCTTTGAAAGGAGGCATGGTATGGAAATAGAACTTGTAACCTCGGTTTATAATGTCCAATACCCATTTGTCCTGGGTGACTAAATGCCAATTTTGCTTGAAAAGAGCCAACTTTCCTCCCAAAGGAGCTGCCAGGCAAGAAGGATCTGGCAGCTGAAAATGCAGGTCATTGGGCCTGTTTACGAAAGGACCGGCCCCTGCCCTCACCAGCAGATTGAGCAGGCGAACTCCATTGTCTCGGCCTGAAGGTATTCTGAGCTCTGCCCCTACCACACCGAGATCTACCCCTAGACTGAGAATCAGAAGAAGGGTACGTCCACCCCTTAGTAGGCCAATTTCTACTAAATTTTGGAGGCTGTACCTGCAAAAAATCTTTAACAGTCTGCATAGACTTAGCCTTGTCTTCCATTTTCTTTAAGACAGACTCCACAGGAGGACCAAACAAAACTTCAGACTGTAAAGGGGCATCCCGAATTCTAGACTTAACATGCTCAGACAAATTCTGATCCTTAAGCCAGGCGTGCCTCGAATAACTGAACCAGTGGCAGCCACCCTAGAAGAAGCCTGTAAAGCATCAAAACCACATTGCAAAGAGTGCTTACCCACCTGTTCAGAAACATGCACTAAATCCTGCAATTCTTTACACTCTATGCCCTCTGCCAAAGCATCCACTTTAGATCTTAGCTGAGAAAGGAGGAAATTCTGATACTTCAACATATGAAACTGACAGTTCAAAGCTCTCATTGTTAAAGTAGAAGAGGTATACAACTACTTACCCCATCTATCCAAAGCTCTAGCTTCCTTATCCAGAGGAACCGGATTCTTAACAACAGAGGCTCTAACACCCTTAGGCCCCTGACTAATAGTTTCTGGGTCCGCCCTAGGACTCTTATACAGATATTTATGAGCCGCAGACACCCTGTAATACCTGTCCGGTTTAACTGGGGCAGGAGGCACAGAATCTGGATTAAGGGAAGCTTCCGAGAAAACATCTGAACATAATCCAAAACCGGAGGTATAGCTAAGGGTCTATGCTGTGGTAAAAACAAGAACTCCCTAAGTCTCTTCCGTGAATCAGAGTAATCCTGTCCTTCCCACTCAAAATGCTCCCTCATGGAATGCAGAGTTTCTGAAAATGAAAAATCCTCCGGAGGAGAAGCAGAAGGAGTGAAATCCTCTGCATCAGAATCAGAATAAGGAGGGAAATCTTGAATGTCTTCAGCAGAAGACTCTGAATCATCTGAGGCCTGCTCCAAACTTTCCAACTCTGGCTCCATCCTGGGCCTCTTATCAGGAGGGGGCATAGAACCTCTAATTAAAGTAATCAAATCCTCTGCCATTTTAAGCATGTGCTTTTTAGGCACAGACCCTGACGAACCAGAACTGACACCAGAGGAAGGCAAAACAGACCTGCCCTTAGAAGGAGCCTTAGAAACAGTAATAGAAGGGAGAATAGTAACCTGAGAGGCCCCTTCAGCCTGACCTGCCTCCTGAGAGGCCACATCATGTAAAATCAAAGTTTCCCCCTGGGACTCAACAGAAACTTCAGCCGGATCCACCTGTTCAGCAGTAGCTTCTAAAGGTCCGGCGTCCAAGACGGACGAATCATCCTGCCTAGGCTTTAAAGATTTGTCTTTGCGCTTCTTAGTAGAAGCAGGCGTCGGAACATCCGACGGCATATTATAATTACACCTCTTGCCAAAGACCAACCTAGCGCAATCTAACCTCCGTTTTATAGTGCGCTTATTAAACCTAGCACAGAACCGACACCCAACTACGTCGTGCTCCGGTCCCAAACAAGGAATACAAAGCGAGTGGAAATCCCTATGCGGTATCTGTTTCCCACAAGAAATACAATTATTCACTTTTTCTGACATCCGGTAAATAACTGAGGCAAGAAAAAACAAAAATATTCCCCAACGGGGTACTTAGCCCAACTTGGTATCGGTCTGAAACTCCGAAAATTTCAGAGCATGACGGCACTTGCAACGCTGCTTCTGCATCGAACCATGCGGCAAAAAAGACTGAGGATATGACGTCGGTCATGCGCCTTTATACCCTGACGCTCTGATGTCAGATCTAGGTGCCCATGATCGACGTCAGCCTAATACTTTGTTATTCGGGCCGACCGAGGACAGTGGACTACCCATAAGTAAGGACTGCAGCAATGTGAGATGAAGAACATCAGGAGGATCAGAACTGAAATGTGCAGAGATAGCAGAAGCATGAATCTTAATGGAAGAAAAGGAAAGTCCTTTAGATAAAAGTTCCGAAAGGTAAAGCAAAACAGAAGAGAGATCAGGTACCTGAGGATCAGAACCTCGGTCCTGCATCCAAATAGAAAACCTCTTCCATTTAGAGGCATAGGATTTCCTAGTGCTAGGCCGTCAAGCTTCCAAAAGAACATCCAAAACTTGTTTGGGAAGACTAGATGGAATCAAACTCCTTTGAAGAGCCAAGCTGCCAGGCAAAGGGTCTTGAGATTGGAATGTAGTAACTGACCCTGATGCTGGGACAGAAGCGAAGGGTTCAGTGGGAGAATCAAGGAGGCCCGAGAACAGGAGCTTTAAAGTTGGATACCAAAACTGTCGAGGCCAATTTGGAGCAATCAAGATGAGGAACCTGGGCTTGTCCTGTTTTATTTTCAGTAATACCCGAGGTAGTAGAGGAAGAGGAGGAAGGCATATGCTGAAAGGCTTCTCCAGCTGAAGGACAGGGCATCCACTCTCCAAGCTGCTTTGTGGAAGGACCTGGTGCAAAAGCGAGACAGCTGATGATTGAGATGGGATGCAAACAGATCTATCTGGGGACATCCCAAACTGCAGTAATCCTGTTGAACAAGTTGGTGTCTAGCATCCATTCGTGAGGATCTGAAATGTTTCTGCTCAGGCTGTCTGCTAAGAGATTCTGTTTCCCTGGAATGAATTGAGCCTGGAGATGTAGATTCAAATTTAGAGCTGTGTCCCATAAACCCATAGCTAGTCTGCAAAGGGGGTATGAATGAGAGCCCCCCTGCTTGTTGATGTACCACATGACCGTGGTGTTGTCTGTCTTGAATTAGCAGAGGGCCTGGTTGTAGAAGATTCTTGAAGGCTAGAAGGCGTTTTGGACTGCCAACATTTCCTTCAGATTGATGTGCCAGTGAAGATGGGCCTTTGTCCAGGTTCCCTGCTGGCAATTGTCTAGAAAGTGTGCTCCCAAGCATAATCCGAGGCGTCCGTGGTTAGGATTTGAGTAGGTTGAGGAAGACGAAAAGGTTTTCCTTCGTTTGAAGTGCATGCCCTGGACCACCAGAGGAACTCCTTCTGAAGGCAGGGGGATCAGAGGAATCAGAATATCCAGATCGTGGTAATGCTGTGACCATACACTTTTCAGATACCATTGAAGCTTTCTCATGTGAAGCCTTGCGTTTGGAATCAACAGAATGCAGGAAGCCATGTAGCCTAGAGCCTGCAGGAATTTCCTTGCAGTGAGCTGAGATAGAGTTGCCAAGGTGTTGAAAGTAGAAGCCAGCTGAATTTGTTTTTCTGGAGTGAGGAAGGCCCTTTGTAAGGTTGTATTTAAGAGGGCTCCCAAGAATACCATTTGTTGAGAAGGGATCAAATGTGACTTTTTTTATGTTCACTGAGAATCCCAGTAGGAGGAGAAGACGAACAAAGTACAGATGTTGAAGTAGAAGATCTTTGCTGTCTGCCTGAATAAGGCAGTCGTCCAAATAGGGGTAAATCTGGATCCCCTGAAGTCTGCAGTAAGCCACTACTGGTGCCAGGCACTTGGTGAAGACTCTGGGCGCAGTAGATAAACCAAAGGGCAGAACAGAGAATTGAAAGTGCCTCGAACCTGCCTTGAACCTGAGGAATTTCCTGCGTTCTTGTCTGATGGGAATATGTAAATAGGCTTCCTTTAAGTCCAATGTCACCATCCAGTCATCTTGAGAGAGCATTGGAATTAGCTGTTGCAGAGTAAGCATCTTGAACTTTGGAATTTCCAAAAAGGTGTTTAACACAGAAAGGTCCAGAATAGGTCTCCAAGAGTTTTGTTTTCTGGGAACCAGAAACAGTCTTGAATAAAACCCTTTTCCCATTTCCGAGAGTGGAACAGGCTCTATGGCTCTCATGGCCAGAAGAGCATCCACTTGAGTTAAGGCCTCTGACCATTGAAGTTTTGGCAGATCTGGCCAACCGTGAGTCCTTGGCAAAGTGTGAAAGTGGAATTTGTAACCTTTTAAAATCACGTCCAATACCCATCTGTCCTGGGTAATAGGAGTCCAATTTCTGTAAAAGAGACAGTTTTCCTCCGGGAGGCGTCCAGGTGAAGGGGTCCTGAAGCCCAACCGAGAGAGTCATTGAGTTTGCTTTCTTTGAGATTGGGATCTGTCTTCTCCCCTTCTAGGTGAAGAAGCAGTCCATTGTCTAGATCTGTAAGAGGCCTGGCCTTGACCACGACCTCTGGGCGCCTATATCTTCCCCTTTGAGGCCTGTCAGGCGTGCGAAAGGACCAAATTTTTGAGGGCCAATTCCTGGAAAATCTAGGAGGCTGAACTTGCAAGAAATCTTTTACAGTCTGCATAGACTTTGCCTTTTCCTCCATCTTTTTAATAACTTCCTCAGCCTTAGATCCAAAAAGAACATCTTGTTGAACAGGGGCATCTAATAACTTAGCCTTAACCTGTTCAGGCAAACTTTGTTCACGAAGCCAGGCATGTCTCCTAATAACAGTACCAGAGGCAGCAGCCCTGCAAGAAGCATCCAAAGCATCAAAACCACAATGTAAGCTATGCTTGTTAACCTGTTCAGTAGCATGCAAAACATCCTGAAGTTCCTTATCCTCTGCACAAGCAGGAAGGAAGCAAGCTTTTGCTTTAAAACAGACAAAAGAAATTGCTGATATTTAAACATATGAAACTGGCAATTTAAAGCCCTTACAGACAGGGTAGCAGAAGTATATACCTTTTTCCCACCTGTCTAAAGCCGAGAATCCTTCTCAGAGGAATAGGATTTTTAGAAGTAGCAACCTTAGCAGCCTTAGAGCCCTGAGAAATAGTTTCAGGATCCAGAAGGGTTTTAAATAAAAATAAATGAGAGTCAGGAACCCTATAAAATCTATCAGGCTTAGAAGGAGCAGGAGGCATGGAATCAGGATTCAAATTAGCCTCAGAAAAAGCATCATCTACAATGTCCAAAACAGGAGGGATAGCTAAAGGCCTATGCTGAGGAAGAAGAAGAAATTCTCTAAGCCTCTTCTTGGAAGCAGAATATTCCTGTCCTTCCCAATGAAAATGTTCCCTCATCTCATGCAGGGTTTTGCCAAAAGAAAAATCCTCAGGCGGAGAGGCCGAGGGTAAAGAATCCTCAGCATCCGAATCCTCATAAGGGGGAAAGGAATAGTCCTGATCTGAGGAAGAAACAGAAGATACAGAAGCCTGGTCAGAGGAATCCAGAATAACATCCTGTCGAGGCCTTTTCTCAGGAGGGGGGTGAGAACCCCTAATCATTGTAAGCAAATCTTCAGCCATCCTCAATAATTGCTTTTGTGTCTTGGGAGTTGATTCAGAAGCAGCTTGAGCTGGAACTTTAGACTTAACAGGAGTCTTTGTCTTTGCCTTTGCCTTTGAAATTGTAATGTGAGTAGGCCTGAAAACCCCCTCAGAAGTCGGTACCTGCACAGCGGTTCCGGACCCATCTGAAGGAGCGACGTCCGAAGGTCCTGCAGCAGTTAAAATAGTGGGCCTTGATGGCTCCCCATGGGAGTCCGTATCGGCCATCGGTTCAGAAGTGGCGGACGACAGGGGCTGCAAAAGCGCCTCACTGACGACAGCCGAACCAGACGCTGGCTCCAGCTGCAACGAGTCCTGTTTGGACCTCGGCGGCCTGTCTTTGCGCTTCTTTTGGACTCCGGTAGTGTCCGACGACATTCTGTAATTGAAGCGTCTGCCAAAATAATTTAAAGCCCAATCGTACCTGCGCTTGATAGTACGAGAGTTAAACCTGGCACAGAACCGACAACAAGAAACGTCGTGGTCAGGGCCTAAGCAAGGTAGACAGTAAGAGTGGAAATCTTTATGAGGTATTTGTTTCCCACGCTATACAATTATTAACTTTTTCTGACATCGGAGGAACAAGAAAAAGATTCCCCAACGGGGTACTTAGCTTTGAGAAGAGAAGAACGAACTTCGGACCGACAACAACCAAATACGCTGTTCGATAATTGCCAACCAACGACTTGCAAGCTGCTTTCCACCGCACGGCAAGAAAGACTGGAGAAGATGGCGTCGGCTGAGGGCTATGTACCAAAGCGTACTGACGTCAGGGTACTAGCCTATACAGCCGACGCCGGACCCAGACTTTGGGATTCTGGCCGACCTCGGGCTGCCTACCGGCAGGAGCACCCTACAGTTATGACTGCAACAGTGAAACACGAAGAACATCTTCCTCAAAAGACATATCCTCAGGAGGAGAAGCTGAGGGGATAAAATCCTCTGCATCTAAATCCTCATAGGTCTGGAAGGGCTCTTCCTGGCTTTCGGAGTGAACAGAGTCCTCAGAATCTTCATCTGTGGGAAGAGGGTCAGGGGGTTCAACCCTAGGCCTCTTATCAGGAGGAGTCTGGGATCCCCTCTCAGGATGGGCCTGGGAACCTCTGATCAGGGAAATTAAATCTGCGGCCATAGCCATGATTTGAGTTTCAGGAGTAGGCTGAGGTAAGGTTTTAGCAGAAAGATGCTTGGACTTGCTGGCTGCCTTGGCAAGTGTGTAGGCCTTGATAGACATGGACATGGGAGGCCTAGCCGCTCCACGTGCAGGAGTGACCTTATCAACAGCAATGGTCTCGGGCATTTCCTTGGTTTCAGTATCCGGAGGAAAGTCAATAACTGGCGGAGTGGCCTCCGGTATCGGAGGTATCGGTAATGCGGTGTCTTCAGTTCGTAGCGGTGGAATAACCGCCTCAGATGGAACCGGAGCACTCGCGGTTAGTTTTGGCGTGGTGTCGCTGGAAGACGCGGGCCGAGGATATCGGTCCCGGTCTTTTCGTTTCTTAGGAGTCTGCGTTGTCGGTTGTTCCGACGACATCGTATAATCAAATTTATCGCCGAAAAAGTCTTCAGCGAACTCCGCCCGGCACCTGAGAGTGCGCTTGTTGAAGCGAGCACAGGCCGAGACGTCGTGGTCTGGGCCAAGGCAAGGGAGGCAGTAAGAGTGGAAATCCTTATGAGGTATTTGTTTACCACAAGACAAACAATTATTTACTTTTTCAGTAATTTCTGACATCGGCTGAGGCAAGAAAAGGTCCCCAACGGGGTACTTAGCTTTTTTGATGACTTCGGATTCGAAGAATACAGGAGCTGACCGACCGGCACTTGTGAACCGCTTCTGCTTCGGGCACCGCGCGGCAAGAAAGACTGAAGAAGATGGTGTCGGCTGATGCTTATGTACTCCAGCCGCTCTGACGTCGGAGAGAAATGCGACATCAGCCGACGTCGGACCCAGACTTTGGAATCCGTCCGACCGAGGGCTACCTGAGGCAGGACAACCCATATGTTACGACTGCAGCTGCATTCTTGAAGGACATGGTTGAGCGTTCTGAAATAAAAAAAGTTTGTCGATTTTTATTAAACAAGCGTGCAGGGATGTAATTATCCAATTAAGTTTAAATCAATTTGTGAATTTTATGATTATATAAGGTTGATTTTGTATGTTTCATTCAGTTCTGATGAAGTCTCTATAAAGTTCAAGAGACAAAAGCGTTTAACTTCAACTTTTTTGTTAATAAATCGTAATTGTGGGACACTGCCTGATCTGAATTCGAGGGTATGGAGCTTATGGTGTGGGTCCAATGAAGTACCCATTTGTGACTTCTAAGGGAGCAGATATCGCACTGAACCTCCAAGTGTTCTGGCCCCAAGATAGTACACGCACCTCTTTTGGACATCCAACTGGAGAATCTTATGTCCACAAGAGGCGCACCTTTTGAAACAGGTGGGTTTGTCAGAACCTGCAGGTTTGCCCGACATACTATGAGAACTCACACACACTAACACTATTCGAGGAAAAAAGCAAAAGTACCAGGAAAGTTTTTTTAATAGGAAAGAAAGAAGGACAGAGCAGTTAAAGAGACAGACAGAAGGCGGGAAACAACCCTGACACTAGCGATAACTTTAAAAAGGAAATATGAAGTAGTGAGGGGAGGTACAAAGAGAAGTACAATTGTGTACCTACAATAAATGTAGATGTTCGAGTGTTCACCCTGCTGCAGTCATCCCACTTGGGTTATCCTGCCGTCAGGCGGTCCGGCGTCGGTTGCTGTCGCTTCTTCCCTGACATCAGTGCGCCAGGGGTATATAAGAGGCATCCAACGCCATTTTCTTCAGTTTTTCTTGCCCCAGATGTCAGGTGCCCCCAATAGATAGGCAATATATATATATATATATATATATATATATATATATATATATATATATATATATATATAAATAGCTATATAAAAAAGTACACAAAAATAAAACAATACCTTCAGGCACAAGCAAATACACCACAGAGGTTGTATAGGATAGAGTGGTATAGATAAGTCCAGCTAGTTCAGAGGGGATGGAGGGAGGGTAACCTGGACTGCAGCAGGGTGAACACTCTAGCATCTACATTTATGGTAGGTACAAAACTGTACTATGTTCATCATGTTACCCTGCTGCAGTCATCACACTTGGGTTGAATCCCAAAGCTAAGGATGGGTGGTGGAGTTAAACAGGGTTAGAAGAAGCTAGTAGGCCCTGCAAAACTGCAGTGGCAAAACCAGCTCTAGTCTTAGAATATAGAGGTAAGTGATGGTGTTTGGTGAAGGTGTGCACTGAACTCCAAGTTAGAATATCCTTGGTTGGCACCCCCCTGAGAAAGGCTGCTGATGTAGCTGTAGCCCTGGTGGAGTGGGACCTAATGTTAGCAGGTACCGGTTTCCCATGATGCGTGTAGCAGAAAAGTATGCAATGTCCTATCCATTTTGAAATAGTTTAGATAGCTTTTCCTTGTGATCCTGCAGCATAGGCTACAAAGAGCTGGTCAGATTTTCTGAAAGTCGTAGTTTTATCCAAGTAGTAACGTAATTGCCTGTGAATGTCCAAAGAGTCTTTTTCCTTTGTTCTGGGGATTTGGGAAAAAGGTGGGCAAATGAATGGTTTGGTTTAGGGCCACACTGGATACCACCTTTGGCATAAAGGAAGGGTTAGTTCGTAGAAAGACTCTTGTCTTGATGAAAAATGAGGAAAGGCTCCACTGCCATTAGTGCCTGTAGCTCCGAGACTCTTCTAGCTGAAGTTATTGCTAGTAGCAGGGCAGTTTTCCATGAAAGAAATTTTAAATCAGCTGAAAAAGCTGATTCAAAGGGCGGCAGTGTAAGCTTTTCCAGGACAAAGTTGAGATCCCAAGTAGGTGTTGTGGTCTCCTGGGCGGTCTTATGTTCTTAGCCCCTCTGAGGTACTGTCTTAGGAGTGGATGTGAAAATAAAGGAGGATCCATGTTGTAATGAGCTGAAATTGCTGAGGCGTGGATCTTAATAGATGAAAAGGAAAGTCCTTTGTGCAACATCTCAGTTAAATATTGTAGAATCTGAGGAATGTTTGGATCAAGGGGATTTTGGCCTTTGGCCTGGTTCCAGACGCAAAATCTTTTCCTTTTGTCTGAATAGGTTTTCCTGGTGTTGGGCCTCCTGGCCTCCAGAATAACATCCATAACAGCTTTGGATAGAGGTGTTGGCTGGCTGTTTAGGTAATCTGCCATGCAGCCAGGTTTAAAGTCTTGAGCTGGCTGTGTAGAATCTGATTGTCTTGCTGTGTGAGCAGGTGAGGAATTTGTGGTAAAATCCATGGTGGGCCGTGGGCCATGTTCCTTAGAACTGGATACCAGTGCTGGCGTGGCCAGTCTGGTGCAATGAGCATCATTTGTAACCTCTCTAATCTGACTTTCAGCAGTACCTTTGCTAAAAGAGGCAGTGGAGGAAAGGCATACACTGTTCATGTTTTCCAACTGAATGAGAGGGCGTCCACTTTCCAAGCTTGTGGATGTAATGCCCTTGTGCAAAATTTTTGAAGTTGGTAGTTTTGGGGGTTGGCAAACAGATCTATGTCTGGGCGTCCCCATTTTTGAGTTATCATTGCAAATACTTGTGGATCTAGTTTCCACTCGTGGGGATCCATGATGTTTCTGCTTAGGTCATCTGCCAATGTGTTTTTCTTTCCTGGCAGGAATTGTACTTGTAATTGAACCTGGTAAGACAGTGCTGTGTTCCACAAGGTCATTGCTTGCCTGCAGAGGGTAGGAATGTGTGCCCCCTTGCTTGTTTATGTACCACATTACTGTGGTATTGTCGGTCTTTATTATTAGTTGCCCTGAGTGTAAGAGGTCCTTGAAAGCTGTTAGGGCATTCTGTACTGCTGGCATTTCTTTTTGATTGATATGCAGATGCCTTTGATCTGTAGTCCATTTGCCCTGAATGCACTGCCTGCCATGTGTGCTCCCCAGGCATAGTCTGATGCATCTGTTGTCATAGTGTGCCTGGCTGTGGGTAAGGCAAAAGGCTGACCCTTGTTGAGGTGACATGCCTGTGCCCACCATAGAAACTCCTGTTGAAGGCAGGGAATGAGTGGTATCATTGTTTCCAAGCTGTGGCTGTGCTGAATCCATACGCTTTTCAGGTACCACTGTAATTTCCTCATATGCAGTTTTGCAAATGGTATTAGTAGTATGCAAGATGCCATGAATCCCAAGGCCTGCAGAATTTTTCTTGCAGGGAGTTGGGTCTTTATTGCCATTATTTTGAAGTATTGAGTCAGCTGTTGTTGCTCGTCTGGCGTGAGATAAGCCATCTGGGCCATTGTATTCAAGCTGGCACCCAGGAATACTATGTTTTGTGAGGGCACTAGTTTTGATTTCTTTTCATTTACTGTGTAGCCTAGGCAACTTAGAAGGTGTCTGACAAATGTCAGATGCTTTAAAAGAATGTCCTTGCTTTCTGCTTGAATAAGGCAGTCGTCCAGGTATGGGTATATTTGAATTCCTCTTTGTCTGCAGTATGCAATTACTGGTGCCAGGCATTTTGTGAAGACCCTGGGCGCAGTAGATAAGCCAAAAGGGCAGTGCAGTGAATTGATAATGGGTTGAAGCTGCAATGAAGCGGAGGTATCTTCTGCAATTTTGTCTGATAGGGACATGCAGGTATGCCTCCTTGAGGTCCAACGTTACTAGCCAAGCATTCTTGTCCAGCATGCGAAGAAGCTGCTGTAGTGTTAGCAACTTGAATTTTGGTACTTGTAGATAGGTGTTCAGAATTGAAAGATCCAGAATGTGTCTCCATGCTTTGTCTTTTCTTGGGACTAGAAATCCTTGTCCTTGCTCCTGTGTAGGTACCTGTTGAATGGCTCTCATGTCCATGAGAGCTGTTATTTGTTTTTGCGCCTCTGCCCATTGATTTGGTGGCAGGTTTGGCATTCCTTTTATCCTTGGCAAGGTATGAAAGTGGAATCTGTATCCTTGTGGGACAATGTTTAGGACCCATTTGTCTTTTGTGATGATGTGCCAGTTGTCTGCAAAAAGTGCTAATTTTCCTCCCAAGGGTGCTGCCAAGAGATTTGCTTGGTAGTTTGAGGATTAAGTCATTGTGTTTGTCTTCAGCTAGCTTGGGGCCTGTCTTCTCCTCCTTTCTGGGTAGCAGTACCCCATTGGCGAGGTTTGTAAGGGCCTTGTGACTGACCTCTGCCCCTTGGGCGTCTGTATTTGCCCCTCTGTGATCTGTCAGAAGCTGGAAAGGACCAGTTTTTTGTTGGCCAATTTCTGCTGAAATGAGGGGGTTGTACCTGCAAAAAATCCTTGACCGTCTGCATAGACTTTGCCTTATCCTCCATTTTCTTTAAAACCTCTTCTGCTTTGACACCAAATAATACATCCTGCTGTAAAGGTGCATCCAATAATTTTGCTTTAACATGATCAGGTAGGGTTTGTTCTTTTAACCAAGCATGCCTACGTATGACAGACCCAGCAACAGCTGCTCTACAGAAGGTTCCAATGAATCAAATCCACATTGTAAAGTATGTTTGCCCACCTGTTCAGCTGCATGCAACAGATCCTGCATTTCCTTGAATTCAGAATGTGTGCTCATTCTTTGTTTTAATTGAGACATTAGGAATTGCTGATATTTCAGCATGTGAAATTGACAATTTAATGCTCTCACAGCCAGAGTAGCTGAGGTGTATATCTTCTTTCCCCATCTATCTAGGGCTCTGGAATCCCTTTCAGAGGGCACAGGATCTTTAGCCATAGAAGCTTTAGCCCCTTTGGGACCCTGGGAAATTGTTTCTGGGTCAGCCACAAGGCTTTTATAAAGGAATTTGTGTGAGTCAGGTACTCTGTAGTACCTGTCTGGTTTTGCAGGAGCAGGAGGTAGAGAGTCTGGATGTAGACTAGACTCAAGTAAACATCATCCACAATGTCTAATACTGGAGGGATAGCAAGTGGTCTGTGCTGGGGTAGTAAAAGGAACTCTCACAGCCTTTTCTTAGAATCAGAGTAGCCCTGGCCTTCCCAGTGGAAATGTTCCCTCATGGTATGTAAAGTTTCCCCAAAGGAGTAGTCTTCAGGGGGAGATGCTGAGGGAATACAGTCTTCAGCATCAGAGTCTTCATAAGGGGGAAAAGTGTAATCCTGTTCCTCAGAAGAATCTGAGGAAATTGAAACCTGGTCAGAGGAAGCATAATCCTCCTCTTGTCTTGGTCTTTTATCTGGAGGGGGATGGGAACCCCTGATTAGGGTAATCAAATCTTCAGCCATCTTTAAGCATCTGTTTCTTAGGCATGGGACCTTGAACTGCAGACTGATGTACAATCTTTTTTGGTTTTAATGGAGTTTTAAGCTTAGCATAAGATTTTAATGGTGAGTGTAGTCGGTCTGAAGACACCTTCTGCAAATGAAGGTGTTTCTACTGCACCGGGATCTCCTTGTGCTCCGGTGTCGGAAGAGCCTAATGAAGATGGCTGCGACGGCCTAGTACACTCCGCTTGAGAATCCGCAGCTGTCTGGGGTTCCAATTCTGTGGTAGTCAGGGGCTGCGTAGGCGCCTCACTGAAAACCGGAAAACCGGCGACAGGCCCAGCAGAGGCCTCGGAGTCTGGCTTGTTCCTAGGCTGCCTGTCCTTATCCTTGCGTTTTTTATGCATGCCGGTCGTCGGCTGCTCCGACGGCATGATATAATTAAATTTCCTACCAAAGTAATGTTGTGCGAAGTCAAAATGGCATTTGATAGTTCGTTTATTAACCTAGCACAAAACCGACAACCTGTGACGTCGTGGTCTGGGCCTAAACAAGGAATACAATAAGAATGGAAGTCCTTATGAGGTATTTGATTCCCGCAAGAAATGCAATTGTTAACTTTTTCTGACATTGGACTGAGGCAAGAAAAGGTTTCCCAATGGGGTACTTAGCATTATTGAAGACTTCGGACTGAAATTCATTTCGAAAATCTCAGGTGTCGGCCAACCAGCACTTGCGAACTGCTTCTGCTTCGGGCACCGCGCGGCAAGAAAGACTGAAGAAAATGGCGTTGGATGCCTCATATACCCGTGGCGCACTGACATCAGGGAAGAAGCGACAGCAACCGAAGCCGGACCAAGACTTTGGAACTCAGGCTGACTGCGGGACCACCTGACGGCAGGATAACCCAAGTGTGATGACTGCAGCAGGGTAACACGATGAACATCCACCAAAAATCTGGTAAAGTCACCTTTCTCACACAAAATCACAGTAAAAAGCACCTGAAAAAAAAAAATGGTTTGCAACCCCCCCAAAAGCAGAATAATTTCTACACAGGAAAAAAATGGTTTTCAATTACTTTTGAAAACTTTTAAACTGACAGGAAAAAGGTGCGCTGCCATTTAAAAGTACAGTTAAGTTAAACTCCTAGCTTAAAAATAACTCTTCTAATCAGAAGTGCATTTTTTTTTTTTAATGTGGAAGGTTCTTCCCCAAAGGGAACTTATCTGCCAGGCAAAGGAACAGCACAAGTTAACATCTGATCCAAAAGCCCACAGAGGAGTACTCTCTTCAATGGTAAGAAAGCTCTGAAGGACTTTGCACCCAAACCTGTATTTTTAGTTAGCTCAGCTTGAGCTGACAGTTTGGGTGAGTGGAAGGTACTCTGAAGCCTTGGAACATGTCTTGCTGTTATATCCTTGGCAGGATTTAACTCGTATAGCTAAGGCTACTGTAGTAGTGGCCAATATGATGAAGAATGCAGAATTCTCTCTCCCTTACTTTCTGGTTTAGGAAAGAAATATGAGAGATGGAGGTCTTGACTTAAAATAAATTCTGAAACAACCTTAAGGAAACAGGAAGGACTGGTTTTTAAGGTTACTATGTCCCCATGAAACAGAAGGAAGAGTTAGGTCAGCGCAACGAGAGCCTGAAACTCAGATGCTCACCTAGCCAAAGTCAGAGAAAATATAACTGCATAAATGCTACTTATCTGTAACAGTAGGTGTTCAAATACTTCACTGCCTCGGTGGCCTTTCTGGGTTTTCTGCCAAGGTAGTCAGTACTGGACAGATTTCAAAAGCTAAGACTTCCCTCCCTCTCTCTCCCATTGACAGCTGATTAGCTTCACATATCCTGATAGGCAAGTGTACAGCTGTCACAGGGTGTGTGTGTTCAACCACCACATCCAGCAAAAACTAAATCAAAGAGGCTGAAACCCACCTCAACTATGCACAATCTGGGAGATGAGTGTTGCAACTGAGGCAGTCAAGAATTCAAACATCTGTTAAAGGTAATTAGGACTTGTGCAACTGTACTATGCTTATCATTTTCACTGCTTCATTGGCATTTTGAGTTAATTCCCAAAGTTTACCCTACCTGGGAGATGGAAGGACAAGGATCTAGGAGCCCCTGAAAAATGGTCAGAGCAATGCATACTCTGGATTTTGAAAAGGAATCCAGTTTGTACTGCTTTTTGAAAGCATGAACACAGGACCAAGTTAATGCCTCTAAAATCCTTCTAGAGTCCATCCATTTCCAATATGTCATCGTAGGGGATAAGGCCCTAGTCTAGTGAGCCTTAACCTTGCCTAACCTTGCCTACCCATGGTAGGAGTAACAGAAAACAACAGCAGAGGATAAGCATTATGCAATAGTATAAGACAGGTTGACGGGCAGCCACGGTGGTGCAGCGGTTAGCGTTGCTGCCTCACAGCAAGAGGTTCCCGGTTCGATTCTCGGCTGGGGTGCCTTCTGTGCGGAGTCTGCATGTCCTCCCTGTGGTTGTGTGGATTTCCTCCAGGTGCTCTGGTTTCCTCCCACATCCCAAAGACATGCAATAGGTGGACTGGACACACTAAATTGGCCCTAGGTGTGAGTGTGTGCGTCTTCTGTGGAAGGTTGGGCGCTGGGCTGGCAACTCTACACTCAAACTCTACTGCCAATCATGAGCGGACAAATGATCCGCTGTGGCGACCCCAAACCGGGAAAAGAAGAAGAAAAAGAAAAGACAGGTTGACATTTCTTAGCCCCTGTACAGGAGACACACAGTTGTCCAGCATTTCTAAATGTTTTTGTTCTGTCAAGTTAGAACCTGTGTGCATCCAAGGTATGTAGAATCTTTTCTTCCTTGTGTTTTGGATTAAGACAGAACACTGGAAGAAAGATGGCTTGACTCAAGGTAAATTCAGAAGAAACTTTACACATGAATGACAGATTAGTGAGTTACATAACCATGTCTTTGTGAAAAATCAGTTAGGATTGGCCCACTATGACTGTCTGCAGCTCAGAGACTCGCCCTGCGGATATCAGAGTGACCAGTAAAACTCTTCCAAGAAATCAACCGTAAATCAGCCTAACAGGCAGATCTGAAAGGAGGTATGGTAAATTTTTCAAGATGTGATCCCAAGGAGGAGGAGGAATTTGCTTTGGAGGTAATCTCATATGCTAAATTCCTTTCATAAACTGACCACATAAAGAAATCGAAGAGGGGGATCCATAGGCAGCCCAACTGAGATGACCATAAGATGCACTTTGATAGAAGCATATGATAAAACATCTCTAGGTAGCTCACAAAAATATTTTAATATTTTCTAGTTGCAGGTTTTCTTGCCTTCTTAAATACCTGCTGCACATTCTCAAAGAACAAATGCATATAAGGTATAAAAATACAACCATCCAGGCTGTCAGTCACAATTGCTCTAAGCTGGGCCCCACCATTCACCTCAAATACTGTGTGAGCAGATCCATTTTGTGAGGAAACTTGTGGTAACTGCCCTTTGCCAATTTCATTAAAAGGGAGAACTAACTCTGCCCGTGTCAAAAGGAGTTACCACAATAATCTTTGGTAATTCTTCATGAATCTTTATTAGTACCTTTTGAATTACTGGAAAGGGTGAAAATGCATCGAGAAACATTCCTGACCATGGGAATGATGGAGTATCCATCTTCCAGGCATTGCTGCAAGGATGTCCTGAACATATTTTCAGTTGTCTGTTCTGAAATGACAGTGTCCAAATCCTGGCAGTGCTGTGTCCATACATTTTTGAGATACCACTGCAGCTTCCTCATATGCAGTTTGGCATTGGGAAGCACCAGAATACAAGATGCCATGAACCCTAAGGCTTGAAGGACTGTCCTTGCAGTCAGCCCGGACTGAAGAGATAGTTGATGGAAGCAACTGGAAAGATTCTTTTGTTTGTCCGGGGTTAAAAAGGCCATCTGGGCTGCTGTATTCAGTCTCACACCCAGAAAGCACATGTCTTGAGAGGGTACTAGACTGGACTTTATTTCGTTCACAGAATACCCTAGGCATCTTAGCACTGCTATGACATAATCCAAATGCTGTAGAAGGTCTTCCTTTTCTTGAGCTAGAATCAGGCAGTCGTCCAAGTAAGGATAGATTTGAATTCCTTTTAGCCTGAAGAAAGCTATCACTGGAGCCAGAACCTTCGTGAACACTCTGGGCGCAGTAGATAAGCCAAAGGGCAATGCAGAGAACTGATAATGAGAAGTCCCAGCCCGAAAACGTAAATACTTCCTGCAACTTAGCCTGATAGGAACATGAAGGTAAGCCTCCTTGAAATCCAGAGTCACCATCCAGTAATCTTTGCCCAGCAGAGGTAAAAGCTGTTGTAACGTCAACATTTTGAACTTGGGAATGTCCAGATAAGTGTTGAGGATAGATAAATCCAAAATTGGTCTCCACGTGTTCCCCTTCTTTGGTACTAGGAACAGGCGAGAATAAAATCCTAGGCCCACTTCTGACATAGGGACCGGTTGTATGGCTCCCATTTGGAGCAGCAGAGAAATCTGTTTGTGAGCCTCTATTCTTTGCTGAGGAGGAACGTCTGGCATGCCTTTGAAAGGAGGCAAGGTATGGAAATAAAACCTGTAACCTTGGTGTATGATATCCAATACCCATCTGTCTTGGGTAATTAAACTCCAATTTTCCTTGAAAAGTGCCAACCTTCCTCCCAAAGGTGCTGCCAGACAGAAGGCTCTGGCAGCTGCAATGGTACGTCATTGGGCCTGTCTACGAACGGACTGACCCCTGCCCTCACCAAGACTGTGCAGGAGAACTCCCTGTTCTAGGCCTGAAAGAGCCCTGAGCTCTGCCCCTACCACGTCTAGACCTACCCCTAGACTGGGAATCATAAGAAGGATACATCCACCCCTTGGTAGGCCAATTTCTGCTAAACTTCGGAGGCTGAACCTGCAAAATCTTTAACAGTCTGCATAGACTTAGCCTTATCTTCCATTTTCTTTAAGACTGCCTCAACAGGTGAACCAAATAACACATCAGATTGTAAAGGAGCATCTAAAATCCTTGTCTTAACATGGTCAGTTAAATTCTGATCCCTTAGCCAGGCGTGCAAGAAGAACTGATCCAGTGGCAGCCACCCTAGACGAGGCCTGTACAGCATCAAAACCACATTGCAAAGAATGCTTACCCACTTGTTCAGAGACATGTACCAAATCTTGTAACTCTTTACAGTCAATACCTTCCGCCAGAGCATCTACCTTAGACTTCAATTGAGACAGTAGATAGTTTTGGTATTTCAACATGTGAAACTGGCAATTCAGAGCCCTCATAGCAAGGGTAGAAGAAGTATAGACTTTCTTTCCCCATCTATCCAAAGCCCTGGCCTCTTTATCTGGAGGAACCGGATATTTAACAACAGAAGCCTTAACACCCTTAGGCCCCTGACTAACAGTTTCTGGGTCCGCCCTAGGACTCTTAAAAAGATACTTATGAGCTTCAGGCACCCTATAATACCTATCCGGCTTAACAGGAGCAGGAGGCAAAGAATCAGGATTGAGAGAGGCCTCTGCAAACACATCCTCCACAACATCCAGAACAGGAGGTATAGCCAAAGGTCTATGCTGGGGTAGAAACAAAAATTCCCTAAGCCTTTTCCTGGAATCAGAGAAGTCCTGACCTTCCCACTTAAAATGCTCCCTCATGGAATGAAGAGTCTCTGAAAAAGAAAAATCCTCAGGAGGAGAAGCAGAAGGAGTAGAATCATCTACATCAGAATCAGAATAAGGAGAGTACTCCTGCAAGTCTTCAGCCGAAGACTCTGAAACATCTGAAGCCTGCTCAAAACTCCCCAACTCAGGTTCTACCCTAGGCCTCTTATCAGGAGGGGGCAAAGAACCCCTAATCAAGGTAATCAAATCTTCTGCTATTTTAAGCATATGCTTCTTGGGCACAGATCCTGAAGAACTAGGAGTGACACCAACTGAAGCTAAAGCTGGCCTGCCTCTGGGAGAAGCCTTGGAAACAGAAGGAGAAGGCCTAACCACCCTGGGAAGGGAGGGGAGTACAGTAACCTGAGAAGCCCCTTCAGCCTGACCTGCCTCCTGAGAGGCCACATCTTGCAATAACAAGGTCTCCCCCTGGGACTCCAGAGAAACCTCCGTGGAACCACCGGCTCCACCGACACCTCTAAAGAACCGGCGTCCGTGCACGGACGACTTCGCCTAACCTGGGCTTAGCTGCCTTATCCTTGCGCTTCTTCGAAGAAGCGGACGCGGAGCATCCGACGGCATATTATAATTGCACCGCTCAAGACTAACCTGGCACAATCTAACCTTCTCTTAATAGTGCGCTTATTGAACCTAGCACAAAAGCGACACCCAACAACGTCGTGCTCAGGCCCCAAACAAGGAATACACAAAGTATGATAATCTCTATGCGTATCTGTTTCCCACAAGAAATACAGTTATTCACTTTTTCTGGCATCCGTAAACCACTGAGGCAAGAAAAACTAAAATATTCTAACGGGGACTCAGCCAAATTTGACTCGGTCTGAAACTCCGAAAAATTTCAGAACGCCGAACGGCACTTGCAACGCTGCTTCTGCATCGGACCATGCGGCAAAAAAGACTGAGGATATGACGTCGGTCATGCGCATTTGTACCCTGACGTCCTGATGTCAGTCTAATGCGCCTTGACCGACGTCAGCCTTATACTTTGATATTCGGGCCGACCGAGGACAGCGGACTACCCAAGTGTAAGGACTGCAGCAATGTGAGATGAAGAACATCCAATGGTACCAGCAATAGGAGTAGCTAAAGCTATACCTGCTGGGTCAGGTTTGGGAAGAGCAGAGAACAGCTATGGATGGTGCAGAGGTAGCATTGTCGCCTCACAACAGGTTCTCTGGTTCGATTCTCGGCTGTGTGGAGTCTGTATGTCCTCCCTGCGTTCATGTGGGTTTCTTCCTGGTACTCAAGTTTCCTCCCATGTTACAAAGACATGCACCTGGAGCATTTCTCCCTGGGTCTCTGCTGAAAATTGGCTTCATTCCAAGTTGGACTTACCTGAAAAAACAAATGTTAAATAATAAACAAAAGATTGAGGAATTTTATATATTCTATTTACATTTTTACGGGTAGCAGCCGACTATCAAGAAAACTGCAGGCTGTGAAGCACGAATCCACGAATCCTCCAAAGCTGATAGCACTGTAGAAATGGGTGAAGGTTCTGGTAAATCCTACTGTAACTGCTCATAGTATTTTATGAGGGACTGGAAAACCTCAGTGTTCTCCCACTGAAAACACTGGGACATTCTGGATATAGTCAAAGAAAGAGAACCCTCTAAAGGGAGAATCAAAAACTGAGTTCTCTGAATATGACATCAGAAAACTGAGGAGAAAACCTTGCCTCAGTCTTCGTTGCTTAATAATCCCAATGTGGGTTGTTGTTCCTCCACAATTGTCGCAGAAATCCTTCATTCGACCTCCCCTGAGTGTAATTCTGATTCTGTTTGTTGTACCGTCGATTCCTTATCCTCTTTGAGCATCATGGAAGCTCCCGCCCTAAAGGGGCATCACCCTGCTGGTTGACATTTTGATCTTCTTGCACTTCACTCACTAAAGAATCGTAAAGAAACTAAAGAAAGGTAAAAATGTTGGTAAAGTTCTCTAAATCCAACTTCAGACCAGTGACAAGTGGAGTAAGACAGGGTTCAGTCCTGGGTCCTCTCCTGTTTGGTATCTACTTCTCTGAAGTACATGCTAACACAGAAGGTCTTTGGCTAATGAAGTTCGGAGAGGACTGCAAACTAGGAGCCATAACTGAAACTCTTAACGATGTGGACATCCGACAAAAGGGCCTCAAAGAGACAGATGCCTGGTGTCAAAGCCATGGCCTCAAGCTCAATGCCAAAAAGTGCACGGTCATCCCTTTTGGTAAAAACTCTGAACTACCACTAGGCGGTAGTCTACTTAACACTGAAAGTGTGAGACCTTGGGACACAGGTGGACAGTAGTCTCTCCTTTGATAATCACATCGCCACAGTAGTCAGGAAATCTTACGTGGCACACCTCATCACAAAAGGTTTCTCATCCAGGAAAAAAGGAAATTGTTCTCCTCTATTCATCACTCATTAGACCCATTACAGAGTACAGAGTACAATGCCCCTTTTGGTATGTACCTCATAAGACATCTACAACAACTGGAAAGACCGCAGAAGTACCTCACACAAAGGGGATTAATGGCCTCAAACAGATGCCCTACGCAGACTGTCTCAAAAAACTCCAGCTTTAACTCCATTGCATATCGCCTACTCAAGAGGCAATCTCTGCATAACATACAAAGCTGTGCCAAACCCAGAGCTGTTGGACATGCTCCACTTAAAGAAATCCCAATCCCTCTGAGCTACACGCTCTAGGAACTTAAACCTTGCCACCACAATAAGTAAAGGTCCATAAAATGTTCAGTTATGGCAGGAACTCCAAGGCATGAAACGAACTGTAGGAACTCTACTTTATTCACCAAAAAGTAAAAAATGAAACAGGTTTTAGCGCTTTCGTGAGACTTCATCAGAAACAATGCTCAAAACCAAAGTGACATTTATATATCAAATACAATGAAGTAATTTAGTGATGTCATCATGACGTACATACAATTAAAACTTTTTTTTAAAAAGATATATATGTTATTAAGTTATATAAACCTGGTTCCAAAATAAAAATAAAAAACTAAACAATTTCAAATACATTTTAAAAACAAACCACTTAAGAATGTAACTTTAGAAAACTCATGAAAAACAATAAATATATAGTGCAATGTTGTATTGTATATGAACCAATAAATTAAAAAATAAATGTTGAATAAATTACTTGTAGATAAATATTCATATGAATTATTAAAAATATTGTATAAATGAACTTGTAAGCTTGTTGAAAATAGTTTATATTTAATAATGTCTTATATACATTATATTGTGCTTATTATATGTATAGGTTGATGGTGTATGTTTTTTCTTATTTTATATCATTTGCCCTTTCAATTAATACAGGCGCTAGAGAGACGTGGTCATTTATACCAGGTGGGAATGTGGATGCCAACCTATATTGCCAATAACTTTCTTTCTTTTTCAAGATGTTCTTCCAATCACCACCTCTGGGATCTATCTTAACCACTTCCAAAATACCAAAGAGAAATTTATCAAAGTTTGTACACCCAATGCTATGTTTATATAAAGCATTGGTACACTTTGAATTTTTAATGTCATTTAAGTGTTCGTATATTCCACACTTTAGCATACGTTCAGTTTTACCAACATAATAATGGTCACAGGTATTGCACAAGGCCAAATAAACCACTCCTTTGGTGTTACAGTTGCCTTTCTTAAAATATACTCTACTTTTGACATAGTTATTCAACACTATACTCCGTTCTTGATTTATATATGAACAGTAGTGACACATACCACATCTTTTAGTACCTTGTAAATCTGTGCTAGAGACTAATTTATTTTCTAGCAACTGTTTTATATTTTGCCCTACCTTATTTACAAACCTAGGTTGACTTCCCATTTTCTCATAAATTTCATCATTAGTTCTGAAGATGTTCCAGTTTCGTTTATAGATTTTACAAATTTGGTCAGATCTATAATTATATTGCAAAACACATGCTGTGTGAAAATTATCATCAGATGGTGTCCTATCTATTCTCACTTGCAAAGTACCAACAGATGTTTCACTATCACCTAAAAGTGGTAGATATTTAATCCCCCATTCATTTTGTATATCCTCCAGGATGGAATCCACTAAGTCTGTTGGATAACCTCGTTCCAAAATCATTTTACTCAAGAAACTAAATTCTTCCTTTAAGTCTTCTTTTTTTGAAGTCATATGTGCAAATCTAATAGCCTGCCCTTTTAGAATACCAATTTTTTGTGTTAAAGGGTGACTACTCAGAAAATGTAAATAGGCATTGCAGAATGTCTTTTTCCTGTAAACTTGTGACTTGAACTGTTTCTCTGATAAAACTTTAATTGTATTTGATATATAAATGTCACTTTGGTTTTGAGCATTGTTTCTGATGAAGTCTCACTCTGAGATGAAAGCGCTAAAACCAGTTTCATTTTTTACTTTTTGGTGAATAAAGTAGAGTTCCTACAGTTAGTTTCATGCCTTGGAGTTCCTGCCATAACTGAACATTTTATGGACCTTTACTTGTCACCACAATAAACAGAACATGCTGGAGGGACAGATTCCTGTCCCAGAGACTTCCCATACTGGAATAAACTACCTATCTTTATCAAACAAAGCTCCTCATTAGCACTCAATAAAAATCTTGATGATTGGATGGGAAAATAGGAAATTCACCCCAGGGATCACTTCTGTGGCTCTGCTTAACAGGCGCACAGGAAAATAATTTTCTTGGATGGCGAAAGCCAGGGTACCATAGCCTAGAACCTACCTATGAACAAGCAAGTTACTGACTATCTACATACTAACAAACTTCTAACTGTAATTATGTATCCTCTATCTTCCTTGACCTATCAAAAGCTTTTGATATGGTTTCTCATACTAAACTCACTTTCTGAACTAAATTTCTGTCAATCTTCCCTTGCCTGGTTCCAGGATTACCTTACTGGACGCCAGCAGGCAGTCTCATGGAAACAGACCATCATCCCTTCTACCAGTGACTATAGATGTCCCTCAAGGCTCAATCTTAGGCTCACTGCTTTTCTCAATATTTACAAACAATCTCCACACTCCAACCCCAGAAGCCTCTCTCATTCAATATGCAGATGATTCAACAACATGTGCTGCTAACTCTATTCAAGAACTTCATCATTTAACACAGCAATCCTTTCTAGCAGTAGAGACCTGGCTTACAAACTCCAGACTAATTTTAAACCTCAACAAAACCAAACGTATGATTTTCCAACCCACTAATACTTTCAACACTGTATCAAAAAACAAAACTATCTCACCATCACCACATACAAAACTTGTAGGTGTTGAAATTGTTAGGGAAATGTGAGCATCAAATTAAGTTGCTAACAGTAAGAAACATTCACAAAAAACTTGAAACATTGTATAAGAATAAGCATTACTTCACTAAAAATACTAAAGCTATCATTGCCCAATCTCACTTACTCTATTCTATGCGGCTCCCATTCTTGCAAATCTAAAAAAAATCAGAGTTAGCAAAACTTGAACCCTGTTATAAAAAGATCACCAGATATGCTACAAACTTACCAGCTACGGCTCACCATTGCATACCACTCAAAAGAACTCAACTAGCTGGAGCTCCCCCACCTCCTTCACTACCACCAGTTAATCATGGTCCATAAAATCCTTAATGAACCTGAAAAAAACACCTGCCCTACAAACGTTACTTCAGCCTCATACTACTAACAGAACCCTGTGCTCCACTAATAAACACCATATAAAAATGAATATAGCCAAAAATCAGGAAGGAGATTCCCTTTTCTCAAATTACATAGGAATAATCTGGATATTTTTAAGCAGAGAGGCTTGAAAAATAAGGCAAAATGACGAAAAGCATGAAAAATGATCAGCTTCTTAAATCTGTAAGGTTATTGGCTTGTTTTTCCTCCATTAGCAAATACTCTCAGTAGGAGATGAAGTCTACAGCTGAAGGCTGATGGCCAGTCAAAGTCTGTACATTGGGTTCCAAATGAAATGTACAAAGACTCATGAACATCTGCAAAGTTGTTGGCTGTTTCAGTTTTCTCATTGCCAACTACTTACTAGCTGTCTGCAGGTGCAAGCAGTTAATCTTAAGAGTTCTGAGCACTCTTTGCTAAGAGAAATGCAACATTTTCAGATACAGTGGCAAGCAATTCACTAAACTTGGGGGAAACGAATAAGAAATAGTAGCATTCCCAGCAGCATTAATACTTCAATGCACATAACAGAACAGTGCATAACTTAGTTTTATTTAAAAACCATAGCCTCTGCACTTTTTCTTAAGGGTAAAAGTTAATGATTTCTGAAAGTGTACAAGCTATTCTTCACATCTGGGAGGAGAATAAAGGTAAGAAAACTACAGACAGCAATAAGTGTTAAGTGGGACACTAAAATACACATTATCCTTGGTAATCATTTAGGAAATGCCTGTGGGTGCAGCTGTCAATTGGGAGCAATTACCCCTATCTGGTGGGTTAAACTTCATATCTGATGTGGTCTTTTTTGTCTGTTCCTCAACTGGTAAGGGTCTTAGATCAGACCGTGGCCACTTTAGAGAGACTAAGGCTCCATAGCTTGGGCTCATCCCCTTATCCAAAATCCTCCTCTTTTGCTTAAATTCCCACATGGTATGCCATGGCTCACATGTTAGTGGTTTGAGATAAGTAAATTTTGCGTTCTTTTTAATAGCTCTTTAAGCTATTCTACTTTTTTCTTCCTCCCATTTTACATTTATATATATATATATATATATATATATATATATATATATATAAATAAATATATACTTCCTGTGGGCAGAAGATGCCAAATTCAGATGTCCACCAAGAGTATGTTTATTGTATATATATATATATATATATATATATATATATATATATATATATATATATATATATATATATATAGGCACACAAGTTCTATATAAAGAAAAAATAATTTTTCCTTTTTCTACTCTACCTTATAGACCCCATGCCTTGCTTGTTGACACTCATTTCTGGCACTACTGGACAAGGGTACACTTTTTTACCACTGCTGGTATTCTCCCTTTGTACACCACTAATAGTATCCTCTTATTTTTGAGGGAGCTTTTCCAGTATTTACAACAAGTTTATTGTCTTGGATCAGCCTACCTTGAGGTGGAATGTGATATCTGCACAGGTTTTAAAAACGGAGTTCTGACCAAGTGCCGTAACAAGCTAGTGCAGAAAGGATGGTTACCATCTATCTCTACTATTACTTCATTTGGAGCTCCCCCTCCTTCCAAGAATCCTTCTGGGAAGACTAAGGAGAATTCATCAAATTCATCAACCAAAGGCAAGTAGTCTAGGTAGCGAACCCGATTGTTCTACTTCCTCCGTACCAGGTTCTCCTCCTCCGTGCCAGGTTCTCCTCCTCCCAAACAGTTTCTAAGCCTTCAGATCTGTCTGGATCCTCAGATCAGACAAGGTCCAAATCCAAATCATCATTCCCATCACTCTTCTAGTTTTACTCCACAGCAGATACCTTCTAGGATCCATTCTCCTTTCTTACAACAAGATCCCTCACTTTCCAGGCCACTCTCAAATTCTTCATCCCAGAGATCATACAGGAGCCAAACTGAAGCAGACGTGGGCAGGATGATGAGAAAGCTTCTTCGGCCCAGATTCAGCTAGGAGTGTTACTGCTCTGTCTCCCTTCAGACCAGTGAGACTTCCACCAGCACAAAATGCAACGTCTGACTCCTACTCTGAACCAACCTGCAGTTTTGGAGCCATAGGACCAGACAGCTCTGAGTTTGTGTCAAAGCTGAAGGCCTGGCCTTTGTCGACTCTGACTACATCTCTGATCCAGACAGCACAGACACTGTCGGACCCAGAGGGATTTCAAAGCCATAACACTGGCACAGGTTCTGGGAAGTGGTTGGGGTCGACTCCAGTGCTATCAGTGCTGTCCCTTCCTCTTGGTTCCTCAGCAATGGACAGCTCGGCTTAGACCTCTGCTTTGAGGCAGGATCATGGTGATGCACTGAGCAAAACAGGGCAAGTGTCTTTGGCTCCTACAAAGGCAACCTCTGCTCCTCCCATGACTTCTGCTTTTGAGGTACAGTGGTGAGCTCTTTCCACCTCTGAGAACAGAGCATACTTGACCCCCCCCCCAGGTCCACCCCTCAGCAACTGCCTGCTTTGGTCCAAGAGCCTCTTCATCCCATTGTGGCAGTCGGCCCATTCTAGCCTAGAGACTCCTCTTCCAGGACTCTGCTGACACTCCCGAGTAATCTCCAGAGCATCCCACCGGGTAGCCTCCTTGGAAGCAAATGTGCAAAAGAAGGCACTTATCCCCACAGGAATCCTTGCTGGAAGGTACTGACTGATAAAGGGGAAGGGGACCCACATTGCCAATTGAGGATGTCTCCTTTGGTGAGATATTTAAACTTTGAGGCAGAAATGCTCCATTGTTTAGGTGAGGAATGGAAGGATGAGTAAATTTAAAAGCGGAGTTAATGTTTTGGCTTTGTGATGATCTTTAGGAAATATTTGGTCTCTTAGTTTGACCTGAGGTGCATCATGCTGCCTGCCTTTCTGATTAGCTCCAGTCTATTATTCTTCTTTCCTTGCAGTCTAACTAGAATTTTAATGGTAACTATATTGTATTATTACTCACTTGTGTGCTATGGGCAATATTACAGGCTGTACAGAGAGCAAACGCAATCTGAGGGAATTCAAGCTAAACAGGAGGACTATGGCTAAGGGAAGGAGGTTGAGCTATGGAGCCCAAGTCTTTTAGAAGTGGCTGAAGTTAGATCTGAGATACTATCGGTTGAGGAAGGGCAAAACGAGACAAAACAGACGCATCATTATGGTGATCGTGCACATAAAAGTTTTTCTTAAAATAAAAAATTTTACCATTCAACATATTTACTACATATAGATAGAAAGAAGAAATTTGACTTCACATACTGTTATACACCGACAGGAATACAATGAATCAAGGTAATCTTGTACAATTAACACATTAAGAATCTTGGTATTTCAATAACAACATTTCAAGGTTATCCCAACAACTAAAGGTCTTACTATAATTTATAGAGCTTATTCTGGTCACTTCCTTTTTCAGTTTTACATAGTACTCTTGTTAAATTTAAAAATTATCTGAATGCAGGAACCAAGTTAGATTTCCAATTTTTTTCTAATAACTTTTCTAGCAACTGCAAAGAGAGCCCAAAAGTGTCTTTCCTCTTTGGCTTTTCCAGATACAGAAAGCGGAACATTCATTAGTTATTAATGATCTAGTTAAACAATTCAGACCATAATCCCTTAAAAAGCATACTTATCTCTTCCCAATATACATTTTAATTTTTTACATTCCATAAACACGCCTGTCCAATCAGCTTTTACATCTTTACTACATCTCCAAGAACCCAAAGAATGCATTTTACTAAATTTAAGAGCTTTTATACGGAATAACAAACATGCTATGTATACATTTCCACATAAAAAACTTTCCAGTGTAAACTTCGGTTTGAATAACTAATTTAACTATCAAGGCTTTATTTTACTATCTAATGAGTCACTCAATCCACCACTATCCAATAAGTTCAAGAATTTTGCATAAAAAACATTTATAATTAAACTTAAAGAGCTTGGACAATCATTTGTATGTCAAATGACCTTCCATAAACGGCATTAATTTAATGGGGGAATATAATGTTCATCTTCGCTCATATTATTCACAAATTAACATTTTAGTGATGGACAATATTAACTGGCTAGCAGATTCATTCAACTTACATGCTTTCATTAAATATTGTGGGGAGTTAGCTTTTCCCTTTTCAATGTAATCAGACCACAACACGAATCCATTCCTTTTTAGAAAATTCATTTTAACTTTGTTCTGAATTTCCTTAAATTTAGAGGTATGTGCAGCAGCAAAACACAAAAATTGGTGAAATAGAAAGAGCGATAGAAGTTAAAGGGCTACAACCAATGACAACCAAACCGTACTTCTCTGACAGATTATGTGAAGCATCAGTGGAACACAAGGCAGAAGCCACCGAGAGAGTGAACAGGATAAATGTTTTACTTATTCTGGCCTAGTTAATAAGATTTGTGATATAGTTAAAAGAAACTGCCCTATTTTATTGACAGATCCAACAATAACTAGACTAATAGAACCTGTCCCTAAGTTTAGTTTTAAGAACAGTAAGAACCTGAAACAATGCTTATGTTATAAGCATAGTAGACCATGTGGGCAGTATATGTCACAACGTAAGGGTACATATGCATGCAGATCATGTAAAGCTTGTACCAGTATTTGGTCAACGCATAGGATTATTCACCCTTTGAGTTCTAAACCCATGGAGTTTTCCTTTTATGCAAATTGCTGTACTACAAATATAGTGTATATGGCCAAGTGTAACCTTTGTGATTGTTATTATATAGGTGAGACTAATTGTATGTTCAAAGGAGGAGTGTTAGAGCATCAAAATGATATACGTAACAATAAGCTGACGAATGCACTAGCCAAGCATGTGTCTGAGGATGGGGTGAGTCATTGTTTTAAGTAACTGGTTTTACAAAAAGCTAATGAGAGTTTAAGAGAAGGAGATTTATGCAATGAGAGAGTACAGTGAGCAGAGATGGACTGTTGATTTTAAAGCTTATGTTCCACCAGGCTCGAACAGTGCTGTGTCTTTAAAACCCCTATTGAAAAAAGGGGGTTGCCTCATTAACTCTGTTTTTATTGGTTGTTTTAGTATTTAAACTTCTAGTAGCTACAGCTGTTTTATTAAGGTCTGAAGAAGTGGGAAACCCTGAAAGCGCTAACCTATTTTCATTGTTGTTTTTTTATGATTAAAGTGAATATATTCTCAGCCTTTCACGTCTTATTATTTACTAGGCTAATGACCCCGGGGCCTTACAAGACTAGCCAAGAGCTTATCCCGAAAAAAGGAAACCTCAGGTAAGCACCTGTCACCCTTGTCAATGAGGAACACAGGTGGAACCCCTGGGGCATATTTGTGGTTTCCCATCCACGCATCAAGGTTGCGCTTTTAGAGAGTCAACGAGGTACTTTGACATGTGTGGGAAAGTCTATTCCAGAAACAGGACAGCCTCTGGGAGACAAAATTGCCTCTCCAGCAGGTTTTGTTGATGTCACATATTACATTTAGGCCTTTCGAGCAGGTAATGCGTAAGGAGTTAGACGTACAGACAGCATCTCTAGTAGGGCAGGTACTGACTTTCCCTCATCCAGGGCCTTGGTGAGAATCTCAAAGAAGTTGACCAGGTTCAACAGACAAGATCTCCCCTTGAAGAATCCAAACTGGGTTGGGTCAAGTGCTTCCTTGTTTAGGAGATCCATAATACGCTCCATGGCTTTACAAGTCAGACTTGTCAAGCTAATTGGACAATAGTTTCCAGGGTCAGTAGTGGCACCAAGTGGTTAAATAAATAAACCAAGCCGGAATCCCCCTCGAAACAGCAGCTTTAATGGAGAACTCAAAAACACCAAATAGTAGCTCAATACAGACTTAGCGCTTTCTCCCAGTAACGGGCATCATCAGAGTAATGTGTAAATTGAAACAAGTTCTACATATACTCAAAGAAGATGTTAACGCCCCCTAAAAAGTCCAATAGTCAAAAGGCAACATTAATTAAGAATTTAAAATGAACAATAAAACTTCACTGCACCTCTTTAAAGGAGTATACACAGAATTAATAATTGTAAAACATTTTACCCAACACTTTACTATTCAAAAACATAAACATAAACATTATGTAGAACGTATATGTAAAAAAATATATATGTTTCTAAAATGTATATATGCAGTAATTGTGTCACAATGAACATTTAAGGCCAAAAAAACAACTATTAAATGGCATGATATCACAACGTGAATATATTAAAAATACATATCATCATATATAAATAGATAAGCTGAATTTTTTAAAAAAACTATGCATCACAAAACATATATAAATACTTTCCTAACCAGTTAGTCAGATTTAAATATAGCCCTAAGGTGTTTGCAAATATAAAATTAAATTCTAATACAAAAAATAAATTAAATTAAATGTGACCTATATTTCAATATGCTGAATAAAGAAATATGTTCATTAATACCAGGATGATTCGAGGCGTTCAGCCTCAATTGCCAGAGGCATTCTTTTACATCTAACAAAGTCTTATGGTCACCTCCCCTATCACTATATGGTACTCTGTCCACTACAAAAAACAAAATTTTTTTTAAATTATTACAAACCGTACTATGTACATAAAGTGCATTGGTAACTCTTATTTTTTATATCCCCATTGTGTTCTAAAATCCTCAATCTTAATTTTCTGATGGTCTTTCCAACATAAAATGTTGGACAGCTCATGCACGTGGCCAAATATATGACCATTTTTGTATTACAATTGCAGTAACCTGCACATCTAATAGTCTTCGCAAAATTGCTGACTGCAACGTACGGTCCGTTGTTAATATATTTACACACGCTACAAGAGCCACATTTATTCATCATAGATCGTTTGTATATGTTATGATGTTCATTGGATTCCATCATTTCTTTCAAACTTTTCCCCCTACTGTTAATAAAACTAGGACTGTTACCAACCACATTCATTGTATCTTTAGTAAGCACAGAACACCACAAATCACTAATGATGTTTTTAACATCACTACTACAAGAATTGTAAGACAAACTCATAGCATGCTTGTGGTCATTTGTATTCGTAGTAACTGTTTTGCTTTTAATTAGGCCTGCTTTCAAAATAGGTTTGTAACTAGTCATTCTTTTCTCTGTCACATCACTCCTAATATTGTTAATAATGTCCATGGGATAACCTCTTTCGGACAACATGCTCGATAAATTATTAATTTCTAACTTGAACATGTTGTCGTCACTAATTAACCGGGACAATCTAACCATTTGGCCTTTTATTATATTTTTCTTCTGGTAGAGGGGGTGACAACTTTGAAAATGAAGTAAAGCATTGGAAAAAGTTTTTTTGCAAAATATAGTTGATGGCAGACTACCATTTTCTTTATCCTTAATAAGCTTAATGTCCAAAAACTCACACACATCATTGTGAATATTAAATGTAAATTTTAAAAAAGAAGTACTAGAATTTAAAGCATTGATGAAATCATACATTTCATCGTCACTCCCCTTCCAAAATATCAGAATATCATCCAAAAAAACGCACATAAAGTGAGATGTTGTGCTTGAATTTTGAAGAAAAAACACTTTTACATTCCCAGTCGACTAGAACCAGGTTAGCATAAATGGGGGCACATTTGGCCCCCATAGCTACACCGGTAACTTGTTTGTAATATTCTGCTTCAAATAATACATAGTTGTTGCTGAGAATCCTATCAACCAATTCAACAAGTAAGTCTTCTTTAACAATGTGGTGTTTACCAAATGTTCCTAAACTATTCCTAAACATTTCCAGTCCTAGATCTGTCGTTTGCAACACCCTGCAAATCATTCTCAAATGAAATAATGTATTCAAAACTAGAATTGTCAGAACCAACAACAATATTGTCTACATAATCATCAGGCACTACTGAAGGCAGGCAGTCTTGCTTGTTAAAAACTTCAGTACAGTCATCAAATGACCCTGTAGTAACAGTCAAGTCAGTACTTGAAATGCCAATAACCGATCTTCCTAATAATTCTGGTTGTTTCGTCTGGTCCAACCTTGGTTCTGTCGAAACATATTTCTCTTGTCCGTATTTTGAACCACAAACGGCTTCGCAAACTGACGTTCACGAATGCGTTGCAAACGCCTTAGTGGTTGTGGTTCTAAAAAACCTTCATGCTCTTCGAAAACATCATTTGTATCATTGTCAACAGAAACAAATGAATCAAGACGTTGATCATTACTGTATAAAGGCCTGTTTGATCTTACTGCACCGTGCCCCAATGATTTGAAAGCTTTAAAGTGTGTATATGCCCTGTTCTGAGCATATTCCACTTTATCCCTATTGAGCTTGTACATTTTGTTATCCAAACCTTTCTTAACAGTAGTGGCACCAACTTTGTGCAAGAGGAAGACAATGGCAGTTCTCGACTCTGCTGGAATGAAGCCTGTACTTAGGATGTGGTTGAAAAGGGTGCTCAATGGCGAAGCTAGTTCTTGCTGGAGATCGTTTCCCAGGCTTTATTCTGCACCATCAGGTTGCATGAAAGCTGTGTTCTTTGCCTTGGACAGGGCCTTTAACACTATCTACGGAAATGTGAGGTGCAGGACAAGTATTGGGGATGTCAAATGGGCATTTGGGGGCATGGGGGATGAAATTTGCAAAGAACCAATTTGCTAACAGGTTGGCTAAATCAACAGGATCGGTCTAAGTGGTACCGTTAAGTACTAATTCAGAACAAACCTGGGCTTTGCCATGGAGGTTCCTGACTTAACGGAAGGGGGCTTTATGCTTTCCCTTTGTTTTGGCGGCTAGTTTCAATTCATAATTGGCTTTGGAGGTTTTCACTAGTGATCTAATTTGCTTGTTGTGGCTGAGGAGGGAGTTTTTCCAATTTGGAATGTGTTCCTTTTTACTCATGGACAACAGTTTCTTACTTCTGTTGTAAAGCCTGTTGACAGAGGATGTCCACTAGACAGGTTGTTTCCTTGAGGAGCAGGTTTTAGTTCTGCTGGGTATGGCTGAGTCCATGCAGTTGTACAGGTGCTACAATATTGCACTGGCGTACAGTTCAGCATAGTAGCCTGCATCCTCTGAGGGGGATGGTGGTGTGCCGCTACGGATACCCTCCCTTAGGACGCTGTAGTCAGTATTTGAGAAGTTTTGTAGCCTGGTTATGGCTGGGGGGGGGGGGTTGGGTGGGATAGAAACTTCAAATGCGACAGACTGATGATCTGATCTCACCAAGAAAACATACTATGGGAGTGGTGCAGCAGTCACCCATGTTGGTGAGAACAAAATCCAGAATGTTATCTCCCCTTGTGGTGGATGAGAAAAGCTGGTCTAGTGGGTTAGAACTGATAAAGTCAAGGAATCATTGGGCGAGTGAATCAGTGCAGGAATAGTTCACCCAGTCTATGGTGGGGTAGTTGAAGTCACCAAGAACCAGGGTGTTAGGGGTACCCCGATGAAGTCAAATAGGTCCAGACAGGAGAAGTGGGTGTCCTGAGTCATGCACGGGGATCTACAGCTGGCTATAACTTGGATGGGTGTCTTGCCAACTGTCAGCTGCACCTGGAGTAATTCCTGTGCATCATGCTGGCAAACCAGTCTGGACGTGTGCCTGTCCTTAATGAAGATAGAGACTCCAACACCCTTACTTTTCCCAACCTCATTTTGGGGTTGGAATGTATGGAATGAGGTATAGCCTGGTAAGGCAGAGGTGCGCAGCCCTGAACCAAGTTTCTGTGACCGCACAGACATCAGCATCTTGCAGTGCAAGAACAGCCCCCAGTGAGTGCATTTTTAGGTAAAGGATCCTAGCATTAAGCAACGGCACACCATCAATTTGCTTTTTGACAGATCTTTTACGTTGGAAGATTTGTCTTTGGGACATAGCCTAAAAAAGGCACAATGGGGGAGGCAAGAGCCTTAGCCAGGATCCGGAATCCCAGGGGTGACTGGTGGAGGCCATCTTTGACAAAGCATCAAGGCCCATCAACCAAGTCATCCCAGGCAGACAGATGATCCCCTTGGAAAGACACCAGAAATTAAGCCAGTTGTTAAAGTCAATTATTTTTTGTTGGTATTGTGGTATTATTGGTGAAGGTAGGATGCTGCTTAGGGATAGAGTCATACCTGCCTGGGACAAATACTCAGAGCTCAATCATGTCTCTCTTCATATAGTCCAGGGAGGTCCCTCTCAAGTCATTCACACCAAAATGGACAATGACAGAGTCATGCTTCTACCTGCTGTGGAGCCACTTGAGTGCATGATATGGTGTATTCTGGCACTGAACAGACAATGGACCGTGAGACCTTCTCCTTGTCAAGCCTGGAGAGGAGGACATTGGTGTGTCTCACAACAGGGTTACCAAATGACTAGCTCATTTTGTTTATTATTACGCCTTATGGGCTGCATTGGTTTACTCTTATGCCTTATAGGCTGTGTTTGACAGACACTGGTGCGTTGTCTGCTGTGTGTGATGTGTTTGGTGTTGTGTGTGGAATGTTTGTGTGTGGAATGTTTGTGAGTGTATATTGCAGATTTCTGCTGTTTAGCTAAGTTTTTATTGAAGACCTCTGCATAGGTGGGTGTATGTTGTGCTTGGCTATGTGATATGGGTAGTATGGTGCTTGTGATTGCAATCTCCTCTTTGTCAGAATTACTAACTGTGGTGCGAGAGAGCATGGGATTCCAGGTTACTGATGTAGATGCATTTCTCGCAAGTAGAATTATTATGTGCTAGGAGAAGAGGGCTGTCAGTGAACATGAGGCAGTTGCTACACCGTTTCAGTATGCCCATGTCAACCAGACTGGCAGGGGAAACTGATAATTGTCCAGACATACTGCTCTGAATACTTGGCGGACTTATGGAGAGAGGGTTTTGATAAATGTTTATCCAGAGTGTAGACCACAAAAACCTTCTTAAAATGTAAAATAACTGGCCTGAAGCACACGTGCTAAAACCAAAACTGAGATGCTTAGAATAGCAGATAAATTTAATCAGGCTACTATCAAGCAGTAATAAATGCAGCAGAATAAGTGCATTTTAACACTTAAGAGCACAGCAAAGCAAAATAAGGTAAAGTAGGTAGAACACAGTTACAGTAAGAGCAGCTGAATTAAGTGTTAAAAGAAAATAAAATGGAGTGGGAAGATAGGGAAGATAATTCAAAACTAAAACTAAGAGGGTTGGCCTTCCAAAATGCTCTCTCTGTACACAATATGCAGAGCTGATGAGATAGGACTGGTAGGAGTGTCAAAAATCAAAGAAGCAAGGGGGTAAGTCCTTCCCAAATAATCTCACTGTACTCAGTTGAGTCAGCAAATGAGGTGGAGCTAGGAGGAGTGTCCAAAGACAAATTTACAGCAGGGGCGGGCAAATCCAAAGCCACCAAGTTAAAGAATACAACACTTGGGCAGGATGATGGGAAAACAAAAACTGCAGAGACACATACCACCAATATTTAATGAAACAAACAAATGCAGTACAGTTTTGTTAACGATCACCAAAACAGAAGTGCAAAAAAGTATACTTGTATCAGCTTTGTATATCCAGATGGATGTAGAATTAGTCACGGACAGCTAAAACAGCTCTGCTATTGAGCACAAATACATAGAAATGTAGATATACCAGTAATATAAAACTAAAGATTGCCAGGCAATTATATAAACACAAAACTTCACAGAATGTAAAGCAACCCCCACTATGAAACCGGCTGGCTTGGAGATCAAGGGCTGAACTAGCCCTGAGAAAAAATGCAGAGAGACAGAGACCACCAATATTCAGTTAATATTCAATGAAATTAATACATAAATGCTGTACAGTTTTGTTAACTATCACAGAAACAGAACAAATGCAAAAAAGTATACTTGCATCAGTTTTGTATATCCAGATGGTTGTCGAAACAGTCACAACCAGCTAAACAGCTCTGCTACTGAGCACAAATACCAGAAATAAAACATTCACATTTCAGCTTTGACTTATGAAGTAAGTTACTGCAGGTAGTCTTAGTGAATCCAAGCATTCAACGTAGAAAATCTAAAGTTCACATGACCAAGCTTCAAATTTCAGCTTTCAAATTGTTCTGAAATATTTTATATGATTTTCTGTGTAAAGTATATGCAATGTTGTCACATTTGTCATATGCAGGTATATGCAACAGACTTCTTACTTTAAAGCAGTTTATTTAAATATATTTTGTGTCTTATTTTCCTACTAGTACTCTACATTATATATATCGCCTGTATTTCTAAAATCTCCCATCTAAGAGCTATTTAATCATCCGTTCTCTATTAAATATTATAGTTGTGTGCACATATTTCTTAATTTATTGATACTGCTCTTTTATTAACCTTACATAGTTTAAACTGTACTTGTGTATATGCATATTCATAAGATGTTTGCTCTTATTAATTCTATTACAAGCAATCTTGACTATATTGTGAACTACTGTTCTGATCTAAGCTTTACATGCTGACACCAGAATCTGGCTACAGCATGTGAAAATGACAACAGTTGCTAATTTGCTCTGCAGGTTTCTCATTCTTCTTAGTTCTTTTAAGCTGTTCTAATCAGTAACACACATCTAACTTAACTTTAATTCTACATATTAATTGAGGGAAGTAAACACTGCAGCATAAGCAGTTAACATGTTAGCCCACCTACTACCTTCCTGCCCTTGAAGGCCTGGCAGAGTTCCCTGCAAATCAAAGCAGATCTAGAAGGACAATCCCTCTAGAACTTAGGGATAGGAGGGACAAAAATATGTTTAAGGTCTTGGCAAGGCTTTGTTTTTTCTCTTGAAGAGACAAACAGATCAGCAGCAGTCCCAAAAAGATGCTTACCCGAAAGACCATCCAAAACTTTGGCCTTAATGTCCTCAGGCAGAGACTGGAAATGAAGCCAAGAATAATGCCTCACGACAGCCTCAAAAGCTGTAGCCCTAGAAGAGGCATCAGCAGCATCATAGCTGCACTTGGAGTGGTGAGCCACTTGAGAAGCAGAACCTAAAACAGATAAGGCAGAGGATTTGCCTTGTGCACCGACAGAGGTCAAAAATAACCTGACAAGCCTGAGCAATTAAGGCCAGAGCATACCTGGTCATGTGGATCTGGTAATTAACAGCCCTAAAGGCCAAAGCAAGCAGTGTAAACTTTCTTACTAGTCTTCTCCATTGCCCTACTATCCTTATCAGGAGGCAAAAGTTTGGAAGAGGGCAAGAGTTTAGAAAGTTTGTCAGAAGAGAGACTGACAACACAGCAGGACCAGCAAAAGGACATTTAAAATAAAAACCGACAATCCTCAGGAGCATTATAGAACCTATCAGGCTTCTTAAGAGCAGGAGGCTGAAAATCAGGAGACTTGGAAGCAGCCAACACAGGAGGAATTGCTGATGGTTCAGGAGTATCCACCTGAAGAAACTCGTATCTTCTCTGACACTTAAAAATGCCACTTAAAGCATTCCATTATCCTGGCAATTGTGTCACCAAAAGGAAAATTCCTCAAAGGGAAACAAGGCTAAACTATTCCTCCTCATCAGAACCATAAGCCAAAGGCAAAGGCATCTGTGAGTAGGATGAATACCCATCACACAAAGAATCCTCATCTGAAGAAATCTGGTTCCCTAAAGCCATGTAGAAGGGGTAGACGTCCAAGGAGGAATAGTTACAGGAGGTTTCAGGGCCATCATGACAGAAAACCACCCCGAGTAAACTCTTGCCATTCCCTTTGAGGATCCTTAGGACAGACAGAAATGTGCTTCATTTTTTGTCTTTTCTTGGAAAGAAACAGATATTGGAGGATCCGAGCTTTAGCGAGATTTGATAAGAGAACCTGGAACATCACCTCTGACCAATATCTGAGCAATCCCTCTAGGACCCTCCGATATAATCAACTATCACCTCTGACCAATATCGGAGCAATCCCTCTAGGACCCTCCGATATAATCAACTATGGTTTCCCCTTGACATCAGAAGCAGACACCTGCAAAACCTCAGAGGATGTGAGAAAAGATGGACCCATGATGGCCTCTGAAGGGCTTGCGGCAGAGGAATCCAATATAGATGCCAAACAACCTACAGAGAAGTCTGGTGGAAGCTGCACTGCTAAAGAATCAATCTAAGACTTTGGCCTCCTTCTTACCTAGTGGGAGTATCTCATGGTTAAAGTATTCTGCCATGGTACCCCGAGACAACTGGTTAAGCCGCTGATTCTCTAGATGAATGACCTGGGAAGACAAGCAGCTTCGAGTATCTTAGGCAAAAATGCCTTACAGATACAAGAGGTAAGGTCACGGAAAGCACCCAAAACAAAAGACAAGGTTTGTGACAATCCTTATGGGGAATCTGCCTCCCACATTGACATTCTCCCCTCTCTGATGACAAGCAGATGATAAGCAGCAAAATAAAAAAATAGAAGACCAAAAAAAACCACCCCAAAAGGGCACTTATCTGGTAGCCAACTATTGAGTACAGCAACAAGACATTTAGACCAACTAGCAATAATGGTATTCAAGCTGGCTGCAAAGTTGTTCTAGGTAGTTGCGTTTGTATGCCTCTTTTATACCCTACGTTCTGTACAGGGAGGATAAGTCTGACATATGGCGAATACAAAATCATTAGGCTTCTGTATACTGGCTGAGCATCAGGCTGCCCTGGGTTGGAGATCCCGTCTGTTCAGAGTACTCCAACAGTGACACAGAAAGACATCTTGTACTTCTTGTGTAAAACTATAAAAAGCTCAACCATAAGCATAAGAAACTGACTGGAAACAAAGTAAAACAGCAACCACTGGGGTACAAAATGAGATTAGCAATAGAAAGTAATGCTAAATCTCTAAAGAAAGGAAGCTGACAGAGAACTGCACAGTATGACAGGAAAGCAACTTCTGAAAAGACAAAGGAATGAACCAAGATGTTTAGAAGAGAACTGGAATACTGGAATCTCAAGATTAACAAGGAAGAAAAGTTACTAAAAAATCTCAAAATCTTAAACAGCATGGAATTACACTGCTATTGTCTGACTTCAAAGAGTGGCTGATGGTTAAAGGGGAGACTAGGCAGCTTGTGCAATTCTGTGAGCAATGTTCAGTCCTGCTGTTCATATAGCAGTCTGTGAGATGGGATCAAAGACAGATCAGGGAGATGCACAGAAATGCAGGTTCTGTGACATGAATCCAGAAACAGCTGCATATCCAGTTAGCTGAGAAAATATTACAGCAGGAGATTTATATAAAGATAATGTGTCAAAACCAAACTGTATAAACATTTCACATTGAGAAATGCTGACAAACGAACTACACAATTACTGAAAACAAAATAAGTGATCACATGGTATCATCCAGTCCCCAAACACAAGAAGGAAGAAAGCCAGAAGTTTTAGAAAAAAATGAGCACCACTCACAGATTCAACCATGTCTAATCACCGTTCTGAACTTTAAAAAGTACAAAATTATAAAATATCGAATAATACAAACAGAACTTAATGTATTATGAAAACAAATATGCACAGTTCCAGTAAACACCAAGGATTTTAAATGTTACTAATGTAGGCAGCCTCTTAAGAACTACAGAAAAAGTCAATCCAAAGTACACTCCCGTTACCAAATCATCATGAAAAAGTGATGCAAAACTGATTTCATGATTTTTAAGTGTATTTTGATTTACTGAAATGATCTGTGCATGACAAAGCATTATACACTAACATATGGAAAAAAAATCAGACAGCAGTTGTCAATTACTACTTTTTAAAAGCTGAAAACTATAGAAACCCCAGTACTTCCCTCTTTTGTAAAGCATGGGAAATAATTTCATCATCTTCTTTCGGCTGTTCCCGTTAGGGGTCGCCACAGCGGATCATCTGTTTCCATTTCTTCCTGTCCTCTGCATCTTGCTCTGTCACACCAACCACCTGCATGTCCTCTCTCACCACCATAAACCTTATCGTAGGCCTTCCTCTTTTCCCGTTACCTGGTAGCTTCATCCTTAGCATATTTTTCCCAATATACTTAGCATTCCTCCTCAGCACATGTCTAAACCAATGTAATCTTGCTCTCTGGCTTTGTCTCCAAACCTTCCAACCTGGGCTGACCCTCTAATATACTTATTCCTAACCCTGTCCACCCAGTGCAAATCTTAACATCTTTAACTCTGCCACATCCAGCTCAAGCTCCTGCCTTTTTGTCAATGCCACTGTCTCCAACTCTCACTACCCTCTTGCAGACCTTCCCTTTCACTCTTACTGGTACTAGTCTGTCACAAATCACTCCTGACACTTCTCCACCCACTCCATCCTGCCTGTACTCTCTTCTTAACCTCTCTTCCACACTCACCGTTACTCTGAACTATTAATCCCAAGTATTTAAACTCATCCACCTTCGCCACCTCTACTCCTTGCATCCGCACCATTCCTCTATCCTCCCTCTCATTCACACACATGTATTCTGTCTTAATAAATAATTGGGAAAGAATTTCATAATAATTTTAATTAGCAGGCAATATTAATCCAGTTAGAAAAGAAAACATTAAATGCCTTCTATCGGGTAGCCAGTAACACTGGATGAAATACTAAACATTTTAGATTAATGCACACACCTGGCATACTCCAAATATTTTGAAATTAGACAGGACTCTGCTAATGTACACTATGGCTGTATTAAAACATTGTTGCAAAGACCCAGACACTAAAGGGTACTGAATGTACAAGAAATGAATAGACTGGCAAATGTACTAAATGAATGGCTGAAGGAAGGCTTTGTTTTTGAAGACTTGTATAGTGAGATATTAAAATTTATATGGAAAAATATAAGAATGAAATTAAAAAAAAATGGAGATCCATCACAGTAAACAACACAGACTATAATTTGTTTATAACAATAATACAGAGGAGAACAGAAGGAAGGATGAGGGATATTAAGTATATACTGTAAAAAAAAAAAAAAAAGAGAGAGATGACAAGAGCAGTTACTGGTTGTGAGAAATTGGATGATACAAGTAAACAGGAGGAAGTAAAACTTATAGTAGGCGATATTAACAAGGTATATGACACAGCAGGACACTATGCTTAGCAAGACGTTATGGAGAAGTATGAAATAGGTAATGGAGATTGGGAAATTAAAAATGAGAATGTTAAAAAGTATGAAAAGTTCTGGGAGATAAGAAAAATATGTAAATGCAGAAATTAAACAAAGAAAAATACTAACATTGAAAATAAAAACTAATGATGTAGAGAAAGATAGAAGGATGTGGTACAATAATGGGATGAAACAATACTATGTAAAGCCATAGTAATATTTACCAGAAGTGATTAACTCCATTAAAGTAAGGAAAAGGTTGGGTACCAAGACAACAGTGTCAGTATTTTATGAAGTTAGTTAGTTAGTGCAATGATGACTACAGTTTTCCAAGTGACGAATCTTAAACTTGATGGGCAGGCATGAAAGGTGACAATCAATTCCTCCAGTACACAGCTGAGACTCATATGGCAAGAATCTGTTTAGGAGGCGGTTTCAAGTGTAAATTTAGTTCAGAAACTGTTTTGAAACAGAAGAAAGAGAAGGATCCATGGGCAGAAATGCCAAAATGGCAACAACATGAATCTTTATAGAAGAATAGCAAAGCCAGAGGCAAGTAACTCTCTCAAGTATCTGAGCACCAGTGGTAAAAAAAAAAATTCCTGATGGTCCCTGGTTATTGGTTAGGCACCAACTAAAAAATTGCTTCCATCTACCAACATATGATTTTTCTAATACTAGATTTTACTGCCTCCCTTAGTACCTGCTGCACGTCCTCATGACAAGGTACCTAAAAAGTATTAAAATTAAATAATCCAGGCAGCCAGTTGAAGTTTGATACTGAGGTGCATCAAACTCCCACTGTACTGGGCAAGTAGATCCAGTTTATGAACAAGCTTCTGGTAAATAATTGCCCTTGGCCAATCCCATAAGAAGGGAGAACTAAAAGATCCCTGGGCCTAAAAGAGATCACCACAATTACTTTTGGGGCATCCTTTTGAATCTTCAGAATTACCCTTGGATCAAAGGAAAGTCTGGAAACACATACAGAAACATTCCCTTCCAAGGAAATGAAAAGGAAGCTATCTCCCAGGCTTGTTTGCAAGGAGCCCTGGAACAAAACATGTTGTCTGTTTTGAAAGAGGTAAACAGATCTATTTGATGTGTTCCCCAGAACTGGATCAATTACTGGAATTCCCCGTCAATTCATTTTCATTCTGTAGGGTCTGTCCTGGTCTTGCTCAGCCACAACGTTTTGCTCTGGCAGAATGTAGTATGCTTAAAGGGTTAAGACATTCTGAAGAGCCAACACCCAAGCCACCAAAGCCAGTCTGCATAGGAGGTACAGACTTGTATCCCCATGCTTGATATACCACATGACTGTGGTATTATCTAGATTTAGAGATGTCACTAATCCCCTTTACTCAGCATCATTAAGCCAATCATCCAGTATAATGCCCCCTTTGGCATGTATCTGTCCAGACACATGCAACAAATGGAACACCCCCAGAAATGGATACAAAGCCTAAACAAAGTGTACTACATGAACCAACTCAAAGACCTAGCACTATACTCTCTATCTTAAAGACTGCAAAAAGGTAACCAGTGTCTAGCATACAAGGCTTCCATACTGTGATCCAATATTAATAGATTTACTACACATCAGCAAGTCAAAAGGCATCATAAACTCAGTCAAGCGATCTAAACCCCTTTTGCAAAATCAACAGAATGGTTTGGAGGAATGGGTATTCCTTGTAACATACCACTGCTCTGGAACAGACTCCCCATCCATGTTAAGAACAGCTCATCCCTGTCCACACTCGATAACAACTCGGATCAATGGATGGGAAAATAAATCTACCCCAGGACTGCCCCCATACTACAAATGGACAGAGGCAACTCTTAAAATGTTTTATCCCATGCATGGGTCCCTTCAAATTATCTATGGGATGTCACCAATTATTCCCATTAGGGCTAATATACAATTATTTACCATGGCTAACACCAAATGGGATACATTCATTTCATTTCAGCACTAAAAGGGAAAAATGCCCAGGCTTAAAAATGGCCTTTAAGTGCAGATAACCTATTACTTATTAACCTGAAAGAATCATACAATCCATGAGCCCTAAGATCTTGAGAAATTCTGTTGCAGAAGTCGGAGATGGACTGGAAAAATTCAGGAAAAATTCCATATAAAAGAACCACCTTGCTTTATGTTAAAAAAAGCCTTTTGAAGAGAAGAATCAAAAAGACATCCAAGAAATACAATCCTTTGAGATGGGAGTCAAGGAGGATTTTGTAACTTTTATTTGGAAGCTCAGGTTGGTCAAAATAGACATAACCTAGGTTAAGGACTCGACATCTTGGCAAGGACAAGCAGATTGTATGAATAAAAGAATGAAGTGAATGCCATTAGTCTGCAATACACCAGCTATAAGTTGGGCTAGACATTTTGTAAATGGCCTTGGAGCTCCATATAAACTATTAATGCAGAGAACTGCAAATGTGACTTAGAAAAAAAGAACCTTAGAACTCTCCTGAATCCTACAGCTGTGGAAATATGGTAGTAAACATCCTTCAGTTGTATGGTCATCAATTAGTGAAGAATGAGAGGCAAAAGTTTCTGCAAGGTCAACATTATGAGCTTTGGAACTTTCAAGATACATTTAGAAATAAAATGTTTTTCAAGAAGCTTCTGTTGTTGGTATCCTACATATTCATTAGTAGAAGCCTTTGCCCCCAACACAACCTAAATGACACATAGCACACAGACGTGCCACTCAACCACAGCCCATAAGGCAAAACAACGTACACAACACACTAGTCATAGGTGACTCAGTCAGGCACACTGAAGTCCCACTCACCAGGCTAAACAAGAAGAAGGTTACTGTCAGCTGCCTGTCGGGTGCCAGGATCCGCCACATAACCTACGCACTCAGGTCACTCCACAAGTACAAATATGACTCTGTCATTGTCCATGTTGGTGTGAATGACCTGAGACGTAACTCCCTGAACTACATGAAGAGAGACATGGAAGAGCTCTCCGATCTTGTAGACCAGGCAGGTACGACCCTAGCCCCAAGTAGCATCGTGCCATCGCCCAGAATGACATCGCAGTACAAAGACAAAATGATTGACTTCAACAATTGGCTAAGCTTCTGGTGTCATTCTAAGGGGATCCAGTATCTGTCTGCCTGGGACGATATGGTCGACAGACCACGACGCTTTGCCAGATATGGCCTGCATCTGTCACCCCTGGGATTCCGGATACTGGCTAAGGCTCTTGCTGCTCCTATAGTGCCTTTTTTAGGCAAGGTTCAAATGACAAATTCACCACCGTAACAGGAACAGGCAAGCAAAAACTGAGGGAAATGCAACTCAATGCTAGAAGTCAAATGCACTCCCTCGAGACACCCTTTAAAATGGAGAACAATGATATCTGTGCAGTGACTGAGACCTGGTTCAAGGCTCCAGACAGCACACCTGCATTACCCAGGCTATAACTCACACCATACTTTTCGGCAAACTAACCTGAACCTGAACACCAAAGGCGGAGATGTGTCCATATTCATTAAGGATATCCATACCTCCAGGCCAGTTGCTCCGCATAATGCATCCGAGGTTATCCAAGTGCAACTAACTCTGGGCAAAACTGCAATCCAAATTGTAGCTTGCTACAGATCCCCCACCATGCCCCAGGATTCCCACTCATCTTTTCTTGATATACTGGAAAATATTAGGGTTCATCCAAACACCCTAATAATGGGCGATTTCAACTACCCACTATTAACTGGGAAAACTACTCGGGTACCAACTCCTTCGCTCAACGCTTTCTGGAATTCATAAATTTCAATGTCCTGGATCAACTTATCCACACCCCCACCAGGGGCAACATCCTAAACCTAGTCATTACCAACATGAGTGACCGGTGTTCCACACCTGAAGTCAACTCCTAGTTGATCAGATCTGACCATAAGCTAATCACCCTAGATATCCACATCCCGTCCCCACCCCCATTAAGGAAATCACAGTAAAAACTTTCTCCAAAGCCAACTTCATGACACCCATGCAGATGGACAATACAGTTACGACTGCTGAATCCTACACAGATGCACTCTATAAGCACTTACACGAGTGCATGGATCGTGGTATCCCAAACAGAACCAAGACGCTATCCTCCAAAAAAAAAAAGGAATCCAATCTGGTGGTCCCCTGCCTGGATCATGGTATCCCAAACAGAACCAAGACGCTATCCTCCAAAAAAAAGGAATCCAATCTGGTGGTCCCCTGCCACAAACAAACGCTACAACAGAAGGAAGAAACTGTTGCAAAAGAAAGTAAAATCCCATGAGTGGAGGAGTTCCCTGATCAGCCTCAGTAATAAGCGGAGATCCCTTATAAGATCCTCTAGCGCTAGCTATGAAAACAAAATCACCACTGATTCTAGGGACAACTACAAAGCATTCTATAGCTATGTCAAGAATCTCAATGGCAACACCCAGATCTGCTCTGAGTTACAGCACAACGGCATGAACATTACAAAATCAACTGATACTGCAAACGTCTTAGCAGATAGGTTCAGTGCTAACTTTACCCCCCTCTCACCCCCTAAAGGGCCCATAACTATACAGGAAGAATGCAGAGTCCCTGTTATCACAACTATGCAGGTAAAACCTGCACTCTCTAAAGCCAAAAACACAGTATCCATGGGGCCAAACAACATCCCAGGTTGTGTTTTACACGAACTTCAGAATGATATGGCTCCCCACCTAAGCACCATGTTCAATCATAGTCTCGTGTCAGGCTTTGTGCCCACTAAATGGTGCACAGCAACAGTTATCCCACTCCACAAAGGGGGAGCCACCACTGACCCAGGGAATTATCGCCCTATTAGCCTGACAAACCTGGTCTGCAAGGCCATGGAATGTATCATCACGGAACTCATAAACAGACATTGGTAACCACCAAACTCTGGACCCCACCCAGTTCTGGTTTGTGAAAGGCAGATCATGCCTCCTGAACCCACTTCTGGTTTGTGAAAGACAGATTATGCCTCCTAAACCTGATCGACTTCTTTGAGGCAGTCAAAAAAGCCGTAGATGAGGGTAATGTGGTTCACACAGCCTATCGAGACCTCGCCAAGGCTTTCGACACCACCCCCCACTCTGGAATTACAGCTAAACTCACTAAACTAGGTATAAATCCCTACGTCACAAGATGGGATGTCAACTGGCTCACTGACAGAATCCACACTGTAAAAGTTGCAGACTCCAAATCTGACTTCAAACCAGTGACAAGTGGAGTACCTCAGGGTTCAGTCCTGGGACCTCTCCTGTTTGGTATCTACTTCTCTGAAGTACAGGCTAACACAGAAGGCCTTTGACTAACAAAGTTCGCAGATGACTGCAAACTAGGAGCCATAGTCGAGTCCCCAAATGATGTGGACATCCTACAGAAGGGCCTCACTGAGAAAGATGCCTGGTGCCACAGCCATGGCCTCAAGCTCAATGCCAGAAAGTGCAATGTTATTCCCTTTGGTAAAAACTCTGTACCCATGAACTACCACATAGGCGGCAGTCTACTTAACGCCAAATGTGTGATAAGAGACCTGGGGACCGAGGTGGACAGTAGTCTCTCCTTTGATAATCCCATCGCCACAGTAGTCATGAAATCCTTCTACGTGGCACACCTCATCACAAAAGAGTTCTCATACAGGAGAAAAAAAAAAAAAAAAAAAAAAGAAGAGGTCATTGTTCCCCTCCACTCGACATTCATTAGACCCATTACAGAGTACAACACCCCTTTTGGAATGTACCTCACAAGACATCTGCAGCAGCTGGAAAGGCCATAGAAGTACCTCACAAAGAGGATTACTGGCCTCAAACAGATGCCATACACTGACCATCTCAAAAAACTCCAGCTTTACTCCATAGCATATCGCCTACTCAGAGGTGATCTCTGCCTAACATATAAAGCCATGTCAAACCCAGAGCTGCTGGACATGCTACACCTAAAGAAATCACAATTCCTCCCGAGCTACACGCTCTAGGAACTTAAACCTCGTCACCACAATAAACAGGACATGCTGGAAGGATAGATTCCTGTCCCAGAGACTTCCCATACTCTGGAACAAGCTACCCATCTATGTCAAGCAAAGTTCCTCATTAGCACTCTTCAAGAAAAATCTTGATAAGTGGATGGGAAATAGAAAATACACCCCAGGGATCACTTCTGTGGCTCTGCTCGACAGAGACATAGGAAAATAACTTTCTTGGGTGGTGTAAGACAGGGAACCTTGTTTGCTAGGTTTACTTAGGCCCTTGGGCCGATAGCCTAGTACCTACCTATGAACTTAAAGGCTCTGGTTCTACAATTCCCAGGGGGTGTAAACACTAATGAACCTGAGAAAAAAAAGCTACTTTGTTTGGAGGGTGGGGGGTATCCCCGATAGTATTTGAAACCATCCTGTACTACTTTTAAAGACCCAGGAGTCCGAAACAAGGGGAATGCTGAGGCCCAGTTTGTTGCAACAGATATATACAAGTATTGGCTTGAGGGAGGGAGATGAGGAATGCTGGCACAGAATTCATACCTCTCAAAATGTCCCGGATACTGACTCTTAATCCCTCCTAAAATTGGTGACCTTTGTGAAAAGGTGGTAAGCCTGGCTAACTCGAATGTGCAAAAATCTGTTAACCAGTTTACTGTGTAATTTAATTTAATCCTGACTTGTGCTCAGGACTAACTTTAACCTGTGGAACTTGTTTAAAGTTGCTTACGTATGTAATTTCTGTAAATAATCTGTTTGTAATATGTAATGCTGGTATTATGTAATGCTGTATCTGCTTACCCTTGGAGCTTTTCTCCCCAGGCCTCCGCTGAAACTGGACATGCATCCAGTCGGACTATCCCGGTCAACAAATGTAAAATAAATAAATAAATAAATAAATAAATAAAATTACACAATAAATGTTCTTCTTTCGGCTTTTCCCGGTTAGGGGTCACCACAGTGGAACTCCAGTCCGCTAATGATTGGCAGTAGATTTTTTATGGGTGCCGAGGTGCCAGCTCGACACCCAACTTTCAACGAAGGCACGCCCATTCTACGCATGTCTTTCGAATGTCACTCGACCGCGGGGAGGACATGCAGACTCCACACAGAAGGTGCTCCAGCCGAGAATCGAACAGGAGAAACTCTTGCTGTGAGGCAACAACGTAATTAGACTTATTTTACTTCACAAAATGCAAATTAATTCACATTCTCTTGTTCTGGCAGTGTCTCAAGTTGATAGTACTAGTATTTTTTAAAAAAGTGCCCCTGATTGCCCTTGATTATTTCTGCATTTGTCCTTGATTGAGAGCTATGGGTACAGTCAATGTATTGTTGGTTTACTCCTTTTTTCTGAAAAATATATATGTGTGTGTGTATACATATATATATATATATATATATATATATATATATATATATATATATATATATATATATATATATAAAAAATATATATACACATACATATATATATTACACACACACACACATACAATATATATACACATGCATATTAAATTTATTTTTTGCCAAAGAATACTTCCTTATATAAAGCTAATCTACAATTTCAGACTTAACCTCCTCAACAAACTTTTGGTTACATACCCAAACATATCATCTCAACACTGTTGCAGTAGAAGTGGTCCAAGGGACAATATCCACACAGTCACACAGTTTTTGAAGCATGTCTAGATACCAGAGAAAGGCTAGAAACAGTTTGGATCAAAAGAGAGCTTTCTGTAGGAAGAGTGGAAGTCAATTTCCTCAGCCTGCCCATAAGACATATTTTCACATACATGCCTAAAGTAAGTTATATAGTTTCTTTGGGGAATGACACCTGGGCATCAGGATAAGTACAGGCAGCATTCCATACATCCTCCTGGTCTGGCAGTATAGGAGGGAAGGGAGATGAATGAAATATATCCATTTGTAACATATCACATCTACTTAGTTCAGGAGGAACATATATTTGTTCCCATAAAAATACCTCATTTATCCCAGCAAAGGTCTGATTAAAAGAAATTTTCTCCAGACGACGATAAGAATTAAAGTTTTCCTCCCAATCAGAGAGTTGAGCTTGGAAATCTAAAGGAGAAGATGCCCTATCGCCTTCAAAATCAGAATCCTCGGTCCCAATTTCCCTAGGAATAATTTACAGGGAATACCCATACGTAAAGGATCACTCTTACACAGGCAGTAAGGAACTAGTCGTTTTTAACAGTAATAAACTTCATTCAAAGAACAATGGTTTAAAAAAAAAAAAAAAAACTATCCAAGCCTTAAATGAAGAAATCCAATGCAGTCACATGCTAACAGTCTCCTCTTTCCACAGAAAGAAAGAGGAGTGGAGAACTCAAACCACACAAGCAACCTAGGTTCCAGTTTTCAAGATGTATACCAAGCAAATGTATAGACAAGAGTGCAGTTCTTTGTAAACGTGCAGAATGTCTGATGTAACAGACTGTACTAGATACATTACAAATGCACACACCCACACATTCAAAACATGTAATGCCTTGAACAAAGCATAACTGGTAAAAAGTTGTGCTTTGACTGCATTCCCATTATCCTCAGTCAGACAAGAGCTGTCACTATTCAATATTTGGTAACCACTTTTCTCAACTTACGATGGTCACAAATGCAGATATTGCACAATGCGTCAGTTAACAGAACTACAAATATAGCACCTCTAAACTAAGTACATTCAAGTTTGGCTACCTAATAAATGTTAATCTAAATCTAGCTAAATGGCAAGAAGCATGTCGGCTTCTGCTAAAGTGCAACTGAAAGCTGCTTATAGAAATGTGATGCAGCCATCTCACCTATTTCGGCATATTCTAAAGGTGGAGCAAAGAAAGCCAAGAAACCTGCAAGGCTGTCCACTTAAGCTCCGTGAAGACCTCCAACCACCGTTAACAGTTCACACATCAATGCGACAAATGACCACAATTACAAAAGACTAACAAGTTTCATGGAAGCTTCAGTGACTTAAATAGATTGACAAAAATAAAGAAATAAATGCAATAAAATTTACATACATGCATAAATAACACGGATTGTCTACCTGGGTTACCCATTCCCCAAGTACTGTACGGATACAACGAGTCTGCCAATTAGCAATTTACTTCTTTCACCATTTTTCAAACTAGCCTGACCAAACTAAATAACAAATTTCTGCTTTGTTGACCAGTTTAGTTTAGTTGCGTCTACCCCATCAACTCTTGGATGGAGCACTTAATACCTTTTAACTTATTACCTCTTGGGAAAGGCTACTTACAACAATATCCACTTTTTGCTCAATTTTACAACTTCTCAGACCTTCAGCTACTTCGTGTTCTCAACTTCCTTTTCTCACTTATGTACCCGCTTGTACTGCCCCCCACCACCATACTTTAAAAGTTTTGTTCCCTCTCAGGAATGACTTCATGTTTTACTTATGAAGCATTTTTGTTCCACACAGAACAATTACAAAAAGCGCTCCATGCCACAAGAACATGGGGTGTTCAGACTGTGAAAACATTTAACATAACTCTTCACTGCTAACGTCATTCAATCACAAACCAAATCATAATTACCCAGCATTTTCACAGATATTTTCACCCACATTAAAAAATAATAAAGCAGCAATTGTGTACCAAGGTGTGGAACTTCCTTCCCATTCTCACAGTGATGCTCTGAGTACACTAAACAGGACATCTACCAAAGATTAAGAAGTTAACGTTGAAATGCATACAAATTAACCATTAAGTGAACAAAACAAATACACTAAATTGAGTGCACTGACGGACACTGAAAAATGCCTGGATTACAAGTCACTCTGGCAGTTCATTGCAGAGACCATGAGCCTCGTCAAGGTTTGATTTGCCCAGTTTTACTTCCCTAAATGTCAGACTCGGGAAATCACTTGTACACTACTCACAGGCTGTCAATTAAAATAACCAGGTTGTCCACTTGGATTGAAGTTTAACAAAACATCTAAATAAAAATATACTGTAAATAATAATGTGTCAGCATAAGGCTGGAAAGTGGGAGAATCACCACTTAAGATTTTCAACCCACAACACTAGATACTCTATATGAAAATTCATTCATAGGTTTGTTGATAGTGGTTTACTAGACAAATGACAACAAGGGCCTTTTAAAGGCCTAGCTATGCATCCAAATTTCTGACACATTTTAATACCTTTATTAAGTGCAAGCAGGGGCTTGGGAGATATAACATTTACAAGCAGGGCCCCTAGGAAATGAACCATTTACAGGATGTCCATGTCCATTAGAGAGAGGTGTTTATGTCAACCACGTGCTCACAGTGACAGCAGATCCGTACAATTTGACTACTAAATATAACCACTTTATACAGCACAACTGAGACAAAAGGAAAATTTCTGACTAATTTATTATGCACCAAGATCTCCATAAAGTATAACTAAAACAAAATTCTGGGAAAGACTAGAACCAGGTTGAGCCGGGCAACTTAATTTCTCTCCAAACTGATAGCACAATTTGGGGAAAATATTTCCTAAAGATCATCACAAAGCCAGTATATTATCTCCCCTCTTAAATTCACTCATCCTTCCATTCCTCACCTAAACAATGATATATATATATATATATATATATATATATATATATATATATATATATATAAATATAAATAAAGTTGCTATTCCCCTCACAAAAGGAAATACCTCTGCAGCCACTGTACCCTTTACCACTCGCCCTATCTAAATCCTAATCAAACAGTCTCTCAAAACAGAACTATACTCCAGCAATGTGGAAACAGTATGTAGGAGTAGGGTACTCCAGCAATCACAATTTGCCATTAAAATTGTCAATGTGGATTCTGTACATGGAAAAATACCTTGTTGAACTTTTCATCCAACCCAAAAATCCAGACAGACTACAAATCTCTCTTCACCTCTGTAAAACCTTCAGACACATTCAGTCATGAACTGCAACTCGAATAACTTTGACTCACACACACCTTAGAGATCTTTACTGAACAACAAAGCATAATTCAAGTGGAAAAGTGGACAAACACTTTCACTCCCCAACAAAATATTCTATCTCAGTGGTCAGTATCAGCTCCCTTCTCTTCAAAGCTAGAATAAATGAAGCGTTATATCACTGAAGTGAGACTGGACTTGTACAATAAATTAATAATTCTACCCATCTAGCACTCCCCCTTTAGAGCAACCTCATCCCACAGATAAGTTACAAGGCAATTTTTGCAAAAACTATATCAACCTACAGAAGAAAAAAGCAAAATTAATGATAGTCTAAAAAATCTGTAACCATTTTTGTACACAACACATCTATAGCAAGTCTGTTTTACCCAATTACTGACTCCCAAATTACAGAAAAAAAAAAAAACTTCCACATCGCACACAGTACCTCAAATTGTATTAGCTTTCTTCAAAGGATCCACTGTCTGTGCTTTACTGCGACTGGCCTGCTTCAATTACTTCACAGATGCTCAACAGACACATTTTTATTATTCATCTCGCACCTACCCACTGTTCCAAGGAGGGGAGTTTTTCACTGCCTCAGCCTCTTCCATATGGATTAAAACTATCCCCCTCACCTCCCTGCCATATGTGGGTAGATATGAATGGATTACTCACTCCCCACCCTCCCCCGCTGATTAATTCCTTATTCTTCATCTACTGTCTCTTCGTTTTTTGTGTTGAAGTAATGCTAGCTACCCTTTATCTTCGAAGAAAGCTCCACATTTATTAAATTTAGTGTCAAGCGCATTGTGCTTACAGCTTTCCTAAATCACACAGTAAGCATCCTTTGAAGTGGATAAGCCAATCTGTCCCTTCACTGCTACCTCTTTTTGTGAGCATAAATTATCCTTTGAAAAACATATCACCAAAATGCACGTCCTTTGAATCCCCATTATGTAAACAGTGTTTAAGACTTCTACTTCAATATTTACATACATGTCCAAAACCTAACCCCTTGACTTGTACCAAATGATGAAAATGACCAGTCATAACTTTAACTGTTTTTTTACGTAAATTCACTGCACAAGACTTGCTTAACACATCCCACTCAGTTGTAATTTGCAATGGAGCCTCTCTCTGACTGAAAATGGGCTTTACATAGTTGTATCTTTTCATAACAACCATAACAACCATATCTTCAAGTACTGATGCCCACATAAAAAAAAAAAAATTCAACAGATCAAAAATTAGGGCTTCTGTACAGAGAATTCAAATTTCTCAATGTAATTGGATAAACATAGCCATTGCCTTCCTTCTCTCACTCGTACAAACATGTAATCAACCACTATAAGAAAACGAGAACAGTCCTACTGCTAAATGCACTAGTCTGCACAGCCATCCACCACTGCATGCATTAAAAAATACACAGATTTAAATTCCCAAACAGCCTCACACAATCAAAACTTGTCTATAATGTTCCCCACTTCCCCAATAAATTACATTCTCTCTATTCTTGACTGCAGTGGTACCCCGCCCCCCGCAAACTGCTCCACTCTAATGACGCAAACCTACTACTTACTTAAAAGAAGAAAAAGAAAATCATAAAACTCTTGCCGACTTGCTCCATTCAACCTATATATCTAAAATGTGGAATTCCCTTCCTCCACTTCTCTAAGACTAGTATTATTATAGCAATAACCCACGCCTGGGTGTGGGTAATGCTAAATTTACCCACGGTTGGCGTGGTTTGGTCCCGAGGGCGAAGCCCGAGGGACCAAACAAAGCCAACCGTGGGTAAATTTAGCATTACCCACACCCAGAAGTGGGTTATTGCTATTATACCATGACATTATTTAAGAAAAGAAACTATTACTTTTCTTAAATAATGGCATAGTATAATGCCTGTTTATTGCCCTTCCGCAGATGTCTGGCATCCGCGGCAGTTCTGATGTACTGCGTGCCTGCGCAGTACATCAGAGTTGGGCAAAAGCAACGGAGAAAGCAAGATCTCCGTTGCTTTTTTTTAGTGTCTCGCTATGTTAAATGAGTTTAACATAGCGAGACAGTTTTAACATAGCGAGACACTAAAAAAAGCAACGGAGATCTTGCTTTCTCCGCTGCTTTTAACACTGTCTGCTATGTTAAATGGGTTTAACATAGCGAGACAGCTTTAAAATAAGCAACGGAGATCTCCGCTGCTTATTTAAAGCTGTCTCGCTATGTTAAACCCATTTAACATAGCGAGACAGTGTTTAACGAAGTTATACTAATGGAAAAAGTCCGGCGACCGGACCTTTTTCCATTAGTATAACTCGATTTACAACGGGCACGCTGGCCAATCAGCGTGCACGTTTTGGGGGGATCATGGTATAATCCTCATTAATCTTCATATTCAACTTGAAGACTACTTACTCTTGGACTTGCTCTTGCACACCTGGCTAGACAGTTTCAGAATTATCCTAATCCTTCTCCTCTCTCTCTCTTTTCTCCACTTCCCTAAAGCTTTTGACCCCCCCCCTTTGCAAAGACAGAGCAAACTATTTTCCCTTATCATTCGTGTAGAATAGCGAGTATGTGTGTGTTTGCGCACACATGCTAGCTTCAGTGCCATTTTGAGAGTCCAGCCAGACAGTGAGCATGTACAAGTGTGATAGCTAGTTTGTTTGCAAGTTTATCTAAGTTGAAGTTACTAAGCCTTAATCATCCTGATGTATTTGTACATAATAAAGCTGCCTGAACAGAACCCACAAATGTTAGTCTGTTTTATCCTGACAGAGCGACAATTCTAATCCTCCATACTATACTTCCCATCTTGCTACTCCTTTTTATACTCTCTGCACTCTTCACTTCTCAGATTATCTTCCGATTATCTTCCTCCTGTAACTTTTAAAGTTCTCCCATATCTTCACTTTTCACATTTATTTCAAAAAACATTTACCCCCTCCTGTCTCTCAAGTATTTTCATCTCTTTACCTATAATATATATATATATATATATATATATATATATATATATATTTTTTTTTTTTTTAATTACTCTTCGCTTACACTGAAAGATGCATCTTTCTGCTGTACCTGTATTTTTTAAATTACAGTGAAAACATAATCACATTAAGTGCATGTCCCAGTCAGGCTACACCAGTAAAATAAACCAATACCCAGCTTCCACCTCCGATAAAGTAATGAAGCAAAATACCTCCTCACTGAACCTCGATTTTTTTGGCTTGCCCCCCCCCCTTCTATATTTTTTTGAGTAAATATGCCAAAACATTCACATTTCCCAGGGGTTAATTTACTCGCACATGATCTTGTAAAAAAGGAAGACATGTAAATGTCTTTGTACATAAACTGATATTCTACTCAGTTTAAAACACAACAATTTTGCACAACTTAATTCTGGCCTTCCAGTTTACAATACTGTTACTTGCACCTAAACTAACTGCAGACAATGAACTGCCCCAAGAATGACACCCCCGCAATCCCAAAAGCAACTTGCAACTTTTGTGAAATTTCTCCAATCTAACTTTACATATGTACTATACATAAATGCATAAACGCACACACATACACATTTATAAATAAAATGTGTATGTTTTAGAAATGTATTCTCATACGCAACAAATTATGGACATATTTATAAAATCTTATGCAAGGCAGTTTGGCTCCACAAACAGGATGATAAACTGTCCTAGTAACATTCAGATAACTTCAGATAATTACATTAACTTACACTGAAAAAGAAATATACAAACCGAACCCAAACAAAGCATAGGGGGAGACAGAATTAGCAATAATGACCTGAGAGCACTACCATTACATCCATTACTCACTAGGTCAATTTAGTACGGAGAGATTCCTCAAGAATGGAAACATGCAGTTAAAACCCATCTTTATGTGGAAATGGAACAGTACAAACCCAGAGTCGCACAGATCCACACGTTTACTTTCATGTAAGTAATGGAGAAGGCTAGGTTGGATAAATTATTGTCAGAAGTGGGAAAGGTTAAGACCTGAAACCATATACAAGCATGAATATGTTGAAAACATCTACAACCACCTGCAACATGGTGTTCTATAACAGGCATACAAATGAAAAAACTTATGCTGTGATGCAATTTATATAGACAACTTCAATATTTAATAAAGTCATAAACAGAAATGAACCATAAATTAGAATAACCACGTACTGATCTAATACTGACAAGGAGTACAGATGCACAGTTTACAAAAAACACATAGCAAGTATCACAAAGCAACTGAAGAGTAGAAATTCTCAGTTACTGTCAGGGTGTCCCACAGGCCTCTGTCCTAGGCCAATGCTTGTTTGGGATGCATCTTTCAGATCCATCTTTTTAATCTGACGCATTCTACAGCCTGTACAGCCTGCAAATGACTTGAAAATGGGTGAACTGATTAAGTGTGTTACAGATACTTGACTAAGTCAACTATTTCAGTACAAGAGAACAATATGCTAATAAAACACACAAAAAACGTAAGTATGTGACAACTGGGTTACATGGACTAAAAAGTGAATATTTAATACAGCACACAGTGGTTGTAAGTGTAAATTCATTTAAAGGACCTGGGTATACAAGACCCAGCTTTGAGGTTGTCTAATATCAACCAATTGCTTTTAAACAGGTATAGCATTACAGACTGTATAAAATATTTGAAGGTCAAGAATACTGAAACCATTGAAAATTACAATCAGATGCGAACTAGAGTATGGAATAATATGGAAACCTTGTGAGAAAGCAAGCATGAGTAAACTGGAAAGAGTACAGAAGAAATACACCAAGAGCATCCATGGATATGAAAATTTAAGTTATTATGAAAGACTAAAATAAATATCTGAGACACTGTATATAAGCTCATGTACAAGGAAACCCTAATCAGGCATATAGGAAATTTATAGACGACTAACTATGGGAAAGTTCATGGTTAAACACTAGTAAAGAATCAGACGACAACCTACATAGAAGTTTATAAAATGAAGGAGAGATGTATTACTACGTTCTCTAAAAAAACTAGCTGATCCACAGAACAGACTTAAATTACATTAAAGAAAGCACTAACTTAGATATTTTAAAAACAACCCGGAGACTAACAGGGCATTAATGCTCATGCTGAAACATTTGTATGTATGTATGTACGTCTGAAAGGCAGACGGTGTGTGGGTAACTACACACTAACAGGCTCCACCTTTCATCATGAAGCAGTAGTACTACTAACTGTTAAAACTCTTAACCAGAAAAACCTACTTGACCCCCTTTATCTCTTAACCAGGAGGAAGCAGCACAGTCTCTTTACTGCCAGGGTCTGACATTTATAAATAACTCTGTCAGATATCCTCTTTACAGTAGCATAATGTTTCACATCAATTCTCAAAGTTTTGATTACTAAAATAGATCTGTAGTGATACCACACAACAAAAATTGCCTTCAACTACAGCATTTCAGTTCTAACTCTTCTAAAAAGGGAAACTTATATGAAATCTAAAGTTCACCACCTGGTTAAGTTACTAACAAAAATTACTCAAACCAAATGCAAACCCACTATGACAGTCATTTTTGAACCAAAGCTCTACTCCACTTTAACAGCAGAGGAAAGTGAGACCAGTATAATAAACAACTCTTTCCATCAGTACTCTCTTGTACATATTTTTTCTCCTTGCGCTTGATGCCACTCCACTTCCCAAAGAGGCTTACCCATAAGCAAGCATCAGACTCCATTCCATAATGCGTCATAAATGTATGTTGGCTTAGTTTTATGTTTTAAAATATTCTTATTTAAGGCATTACCTACTCTGTAGCAAGTTGGTACACTGTAAAGTAGCTCAGCAGCAAGGAACCCCCCCCCCTTTCTTAATCTTAAGAATCTTAAAGACTATTAGTTAAAAAAAAAAACATATCTATTAAATGCTGGACTAATCAGCCTGATTTAAGACATTTCTTACCTGACAGTACTACACAATAAAAAAATCTCTCTTACTATTAACTGTAAGAAGTCTTTTTCTGTTAAATAGTTTTTACCGAGTATTTCTGGACTGTGCTTACCTTCTGGGCTCTGCTCAACCCACTCTGTTTGCCCTCGTCTCTCTTAGACTCACTCCACTCCCGTACCCTACCCCCATTCCCACCCACCCCTGCTTTCCCCTAGATTAATATCCACAATTACACCATCCTGTAAAGCCTGTTGTCCAATTACAAACACTCCTGCCTCCATACATCCAATCAACACCACTACCCCACCCATTACTACACTTGCTCCACCTTAAAGCTTCACAATCTGCACTCTACCGCCCAGTCCCCTAACCCTACCTTCTAGAACTCAAACTACACCATGTCACTAAAATTGTGCTACCGTCTCCCTATCCTGCTTCTAACATTATATATTGGTCTCCTAATCTACATTATCTCCCCAAATCATTCCCCAACCCATGCAACAATTACACACACTACTCTTCCTCTACATCATGACACCAACACATCAGCCCAATTCAATATCATTTTATGTATCTCTCAAAATTAAAAAAAAAAAACTTCCAGACAAATCACTAGTGAACCTACCTTCTACATAAAATAGACTGCAACAATAAATATATCCAATACCTCAAACATTACCTCTCCAAACAACACACTCTCTCTCTCTGCATTGGGGACATCCACCCAAACTACAGCTTCCTCTGCTAAAAGCCTAAATTCTAGCAACCCTAAACACAAGTAGTAGCTGTAACAAAAAACACAGAATGTCATGCTTGGTTAAGTCACTACACCCTAGATATCCTAGTAATCACAGAAACTTGGCTAAAACCCCTATCCATGATTCTGACATAACACCGCCAGGCTATAACATACTCAGAAAAGACAGAACCATCAAAACAGGTAGTGGGGTAGCCTTAAACTATCCCAACTCCATCACAATCTCACATTTCCATAAAGATATACCAACTTTAAACAATGGTGAAATTCTAATCGGAACCCTACAAATTAAAATAAAACAACTACTCACTGTTGGGTCTATATATGCCCCCTGGGTAAAATAACCGAACTATGGAAGATATCCCCTCTTGTATATCTGAAAACATCAGTAGCAAAACTGTAACTATGGGAGATATCAACATTAACTGGCAGGATCTGATGATCGACTCCCCCAACAATAGCATAAACCTCTATGGTTATACTCCGCTCGTTACCAGCGCCACCCGTATGCATAACAGAAATACCCTCGGTGCAACTCTTCACTGGATACTTGTTTCTAATCCAGAAAAATACTCTACCCAATACTCTTAGTAAACACTTACCCATACTCATATATTCATCCACACCACAAACTACAAGAACTCACACATCCAAAACTACCAGAGATATTAGAAACTTTGACCAGCAAAAGTTTAACAAAATCCTAAAACACACTAAATGTAACCCACTTAAAACACTACCACTAGAAGATGTCCCTGAACAATTCGACAATATATTTCTTAACACCCTCGACACCCCCCTCCGCATCAAAAGAATAAAAACTACCCATGCTCCCTGGCTAACAAAAATATCAAAACAACTTCTACAAGCTAGAGATAAAGTATTGAATGAATGGAACAATAACAAATCTGATGCCAACCTAATCAAATATAAAACTATGAAATATATATATTAGTGAACTCAGATTAAAAAAAAACAAAAACAATTTTGGAAACATCTCAAAGTTGCTTACTGCGGGCTCTAAACAAACTCCATCACCATACCCTGACAAAACCCTCTCAGAGGTAGCCAACCTGTTTAACTCTCACTTTATAAACAGCATTGGCAAACTGTGAAATCCCACCTTCACAACTACCTCAGGGCCCATATCTGATCCCCCTCTACCCTTATCTCAAAGTCTCCTGTATAAACCAAAAAAAAAAAAAAACAACTTTCACATTCCCAACAAACCAGTACTACATCTTCCATCCTCTTTTCTCTTAAACCTGTCCCCAACTCCTCATTCAAAAATTAAAATGATGCTCCCTCTCTTCTGACAACCTCCCCCCTGAACACTTGCTGCAGAAGCCATAACATATCCTGTCAGAAACCTTATAAATCGCTCTATAGCAGAGTCCATTGTCCCCAACCTCTGGAAAAACCTATCATCGCCCCTTTACATAAAGGGGGCAATTCCACTGAACTATCCAATTATCCACCAATCTCCATTCTCTCTCCTCTTTCCAAACTCTGGAAAAATACATACATAAGCAATTGTACCACCGCATCCAAAACAAATTATCCCTACCCAACATGGTTTTCACCCATCACACAGCACCACCACTGCCCTAATCTCCTTTATGGACACAGAGTCCAAATCCATTGACTCTAGTAACATCACATTTGTCTTACTATAGACCTATCAAAGGCATTTGACACAGTGTCCCACAACAAATTTCATCAGTTATCCATTATAAGCTGCACCACACCACCCTTCCAATAGTTTGCAAGCTACCTATCCCACCACCAAAAAGTGTGTCAAATGACAAAATAAATTATCACAATATCAAACCAATATAACTGGGGTACCACAAGGGTCCATACTTGTTTGTGAAAGTATTGAAAATTAAGGGTACAACCTTCATACCTCAACATGCCTTAGCACCATTACCCAATATGCAGATGACACTACCATAATTTCCTCCTCCAGTAACATACAAGTACACCAGCAACTCACCCAAGCCAGTTTTACTTCAATAGAGGACATGGCTGACAGAAGCCCAGCTACTTATAAATCCTAAAAGAAAAAAAAAAAAAAAAAAAAAACTCCTGCTTTTCTTGACAAAACCAATCTCATCTGACTTTAAAATATTCTCATAGAATAACATAGAAACTGAAACAATTTTCACACCTAAGCTTCTAGGTGTAAACATAGAAAAACTAACCTTTGAACACCGCATCTGCAACAGTATATATATATATATATATATATATATATATATATATATATATATATATATATATATATATATATACATACATATACACACACACACACACACAAACACTCTACATGCAAAAAACTTCCTTGGATAGCTCCACCAGAAAAACCCTCGCCAACACCTATTTGCTTCCCCTCACTCTTACATGCAGCCCCCTTATACACCAATTTACAATCTTCTCTTGAAAACAAGCTCCAATCCTGCTACCATAAAAATTCCCAAATTTGCCACAGGTTCCCCCTACTGCTCCCACCACTGCCAAGCTCTGAAAGAACTAAATTGGCTCGAAGTCACACAACACCTAAGCCTAGTACAGCTGTCTTCCACACATAAAATGATATATACACCCGATAGCTGCCCAGCTCTCAAATCTGTCCTAAAACCCTACATACCTACAAGACCCCTCTGCTCTGAAAACAAAAAATTCCTAACAGTCTACATTCCAAACAAAATAGCTGGACAGTGCTTATACTCTCATGCCACGGCAAAGCTCTGGAACTCTCTGCCATTACTACCACTGAGAACTTTAACAACTTCAGACACACTCTTAAAAACATTTTCTATGTTATCAGACCTGCCCCTGCTCTTTCCCCAACAGATGAACTCCATTCACTCTCTAGAGGCTTTCCTTTCTACCCCTAAAGCAAGAATTTCATCTACTAACCACTTGCATATTGGACTAACAGACTTTCCATATTTCTACACCCTTAACTTTCCCATCCTTCTACGCATCCAATGTTCTGATCCTCAATCTTTACATTATTCCTAATTGGTGTGTGTGTGTGTGTGTGTGTGTGTGTGTGAAAAAGTTTGCAATCTACCACTTTAATTTAGTACGTTTTATTATTTTATCTATCTCTCTGTACTTATTTAGTACTTTAGCATTCAATTATTATCAATGTATACTTTAATACTTGTTTTTTTATCTTTTTCATGTAAATTCTCATCTTTCATGTATAATATAGTCTGCTTACTCCAGACATGAAAATGCAGACTTTCTTTCAGTGTACTACAGATCTTTTTTCTTTTTTGAAAACTCTCACTCATTACTTCCCTACTTTCCTTTCACAGTTGTTTATGTTGTCAAAGAGGCTCTCAACAGCTTATTTATCCAAAACTCTCTTCAGTATTCAGATAACCAAGGAACAACACTATATTTAAGAAAGTTTTTTTTCAGAGAGAGACAACGGCTTTGTTTTACTCTACTGACCCACCTGGAAGAGAAGCAGCAAGTGCCACCCAAAAACCACCCAACACCCAGGTAGCAAGGTGATGTTACATTTTATTCATGAATAAACATTTTCATGTGTTTCTCAGCTGCACAAATATTCACCCGGGTAAGGAAGCACATACTGCAAACTTGTTTATTCTCTCAACAGACACTGATCAAATAAAGTTCAAACAACCTTAAATAGGCAAAATTTAAACCTTAAACCTTGAACAGGACAAATGAAATATTTAAAGCAGCGCTTTGAAAATGCAAAGGGAAGGTTCAAATCAGACTACTCTCTACCATGTACTCATTTCCCCCACTTAGGAAAAAAGGCAGGTGAAAACAAATTGGCCATCACAGGGCAAGCATGTGAATTTAGTTCATTTTCACATGTTCCAGTTTGTGCACAGGAAACAGGATTTCAAAGAGAATATCCATTCAGACTGAGGAAATAACACCAAACCTTGGTGGGAAACTGGCACCGAATCTTGGTGCGCTTTCAAAGAATACAAACAGGTCTGCATACAATTAGAAAATAGACACCTGAAATGGTTTACAACACAGTTCAGTACATTAAGATAACAGTTACACAGCTACTGTATTCTGAAGATGTGGGTTCCAGTCTCACTACCTGCACTTCACAAGTAACTTACAACTAGATCTATGGTGCAGTGTTACTTCACAAAACACATCTGTTCAATGGGTCTTAATTGACAAAGTGATCTTACTCCACAACATCTATTTACAATGATACTGACATCCAAATCAATGTACATTCAATGATCACCTGTTTTTGTTCCAGACAGCAAACTTTTAATGACAGTGAGGGGCAGTAGGATCACAGGCATTAGGCTTGTCAATCACTCTGGCCATGCACATTCTTGCACAAAACAGCCAGGGAGTCAGAAGAATAAAGCTGAGACAACATAGAGAAGAATAAAACAAAGCTGAGACAACATAGGAATTTCACGCAGAACTTATTTATATTTGCTTACCAGGGAAGTGCACTGATGAATAATGACCAATTTCAGGCGCAGCCTGGGTGAAATACAAAATATTTCACAAAACAAAAAGGTAAATAAAAACAGAACAAAAAAGGTAAATAAAAACAGAACAGGTCAGACCAATTACACAGAAAAATGCGTGTACGTATACATGTATACATACACACACACGTCATATATATTCCAATGAACAAACAAGCAGTGCATTCTCAACAGCTATTCAATAACAATGACACCTAATAAAACATTCTCTTATTAGATCTCATACCAGCCTTCTCTGCTTCAAGGAAATGCACTTTGTCACAATGCATACTACATATGCAACACGCTTCTGCCAAAACATTACTACTAGTGTGTATTACTATACACTTCAGTTCTACAGCCTCCTGATCCTAACAGTATCAGGGACTCGGGTCCTACAGTTTCAGAAATCCAATCACCTAGACCCTCGTTTGCTCCACAGATGGATAGGCTTACCGAAACAATTCCACTTACTGCAACTAAGTACTGCATAAAACTGCTGTACACTGACTACTTCATAAAGATAACATTAGACTAGCTCCCCCTTTTAGACTCCTGGCAAAATATACGTCTAGATCTGAAGGCTCATACTGCAAGGAAGGGTCAGACTCATGAACTACAATGATTTGCAGTGTAAACAGGTTACTGTGCCTGTCAGCTAACATGCAAAGATACATACCATGTGAAATGCCTGGCTTTATACTCAAACGGGGTTATGGCATTCCTAACAGCAGCAAGAGAGGCCTAAAACTCTGCAAAAACAATGTTTTCGCTGGTCAAACATAGCAGCGAGGCGTAGTCCAAATAGTAAGTCAACCAACATGAATACATTTTCACTACAACTCAAAATTCCCATCTTCATCACCCACCTCTAGAATAGTAAACAAGATCCAGCACTGCAGCTACAACAACAGAGTAAGAGTGAGGGCTAGAAACTCAACGTGCCTCAGCTGCATGACCGCCCCCGTCAACACACAACCGTCAGACAAACTCCCCTCAAACAGCAACAATCGTACAAGTCCAATACCAACTCCGTTACCTGCCGCCGGTCCCCTTTTCGCGCACCTTATGCTTGGCCTGCTCCTCTGGCCCAAATCCTCGGCCTTGCAGCAATGCCACAACCCACCGAAAGTAGAAGTAAAGCGTAGACTCCCTTCAACACATACCACCACGGCCTCAGCAGGGGGAGTTACAGTTACAAAGTGCTTAACGCGCATAAGGATCCATATAGAAGCAAAACCGTAAAATTCACTGGAAGGCACAAGTCCTGACAATTTTCACGTGCGCGTTCACCATACCGCAAACTATCAAAACCGTGGTGGCGCGTGCCTGTTTTTTTTTGTTTTTTTTTTTTTTTAGCTCACGCCCCCTTCACTCTCCCTCATTCTGAGCAACTCGTGCTCCCTGTTTCCTTCCGCTCTCGCGCACTAGCTGTCTGTTTCTCCCAGACAGTTTTGTTTGTGTCCCAAGATGCCTTGTAATCGGAAAATATTGGATGTGGATCTTTGTTTTGGTACTTTTTCATGTGGGAAGTGGTTGTTAGTTCACTCTAGCGGTGGGAAATTCTTAACTACCACGTGGTTTATGTACTTCTAACGCAAGTGTTTTTTTTCAATGTGTTAAACACATACTGTGTTGCTGTTTACATAACAGTGCTTGATGTGAGCGCCATTCCCAATCTTTGCATTTAAAATCAAGAGAATTCAGAGTAACAGGCAGAGAGAGAGGCCAAATCAGGGTCACATTTTATTTATGGATACTATTAAGTTATATGGGTAATTGTATGAATGTGCATTTTTTGAGGAAATGCTAAATCTGCATGGTAAATTAAACTTATACTGTCACTGTGATCCGAAGACTTATTTTTATTTTTGCTTATTTTTACTAGTGCATGTTGCGCTTAAACTATATTACTTTCATAATTAGCGTGTGATTTGATTTTTAAACTGCAGTCTAAAAATTGTACTACGTGTCGTTAGGCTGCAGAAAGCTCTTTACAATCTTGATTGGTTTTGTTCTCACAAAGTTAAATGTTGCTGGTTCAGTATTTTATCTGCTTTATTGTTGTATTCTAAATCTAAACAGTCACGGTGTTTAAGGATGCTAATCCTGTTTTTGTTGGAAAACGGTAAATATGAGGGACAGATCAAAATTTCAGGCAGAAATCAGGGACACGTGTGAACTGTGGACTTTGCCTCTTGTGGTTTTTGGGTATTCCATTATCTTTATTTATTCGTCTTTCTTAACCGGGAAAAGTCTGACTGGGTAAAACCCATTTTCAGTGGAGGCCGTGGGAGAAAAGCTACACGTTTAATAATAATTTACGCATGCTTTACATGTATATAATGTGGCGGGGGGGGGTCAATAAAGACTACACGTGTTTTTTTTGCGGAAGCGAACATATTAAGATTCAGTAAGCGCTGCTGAGCGGCGACACGCATGGGCAAACACGGAAAATTCCATGGCATGTAAATCGCCTCAGAAGCAGGTGCAAATGAGGCAATTAGAGCGATCAACAAGCAGAAAGGCATCTGTTCAGACCTTGAGTCAGTGTACGTGGAAAAATTCCGCGTACAGGAGTCTAGACAGACAAAAGGGGGTGTAAAACTGTAGAAACCTGGACATAAATCCCCAGAAAATGTAATATCACATATTTATTTAGTTATTTATTTCAGTTTGATGACTGGGGAGGTCCACTGGGCTCAGGAGCCCATTTTCAGTGGAGGCCTGGGGAGAAAAGCTCCACATTACAAAATACAAAGATAAAAACAAAAATACAAAAGATAAAATTTAACATAAGATTCAAGGTACAGATACATAAGGATGCAGCCGTCAGTCTACATGGTATGAATGCTGGTAATTTGTGATACAGAGGCAATATAAGGAATGGTGTTTACATAACATACGAGTCATATATTGAAATGGATGATTGAAAGGTTACAAAGAGTCTGTCTAGTAATGGCAGAGTGATAGAACAAGCATAAATGGGAGGGGAATAAAGGGAGAGCAAACTATTTACAGTATTTACATATACAAAAGCTCAGAGCTGGAGACATATACATATGAGCACAATTATTCTGTATGTCAGAAAGATGAAGGGAATAAGTTAAATTAATATTTTTTTAATAATCTCAGCATGTTTGGGCTACGCTCCACAGTGCACAAACGTGCTTAATAAAAAAAAATACGAAAAAAAGAATTTTATACAATGTGACTGAAATGTATTATAGAACCCTTGCATGAGGTCCATACAATGGTGCATTGCTGGTGTTACTAGATCATAGGGCTGTGAAGCGTGTAGTTTCCAGGCTGTCAGCACGGAATGCGTATGCAAATGAGGTGGTTATTGAATAGCAAAAAGGAGTAATCGTGTCTGCATATACCCTTCATGTAGGCTCTTAGACCATGTTGATGTTTACACAGGATGTGGCTGACTTCAGGGGGTGTTCTCTAACTTCTAGGCTCTTTTAAGCTTAGGCGTGTGTGTTTGCGCTGCGCGCCGCCTGGCTGAGCATGTTCTTAAAACTGGATGTATTCAGTTATTGATTTTGACCTTTGTATAAGCTATGCTGCGTGGCACAGCGCTGTGCATAGCATCGCACACTGAGATAGGGCCATTAAATTATGTTAATTATATTCTAGGCAGGTGGAATACATCATAGTTAGCCAACCGCACATTCTGGACCTACACCAGAGCTGTATAAAGTACGCATATACCATACATTCTGATTTTCTCCCAATACTGTGGACCATTGGAGTACAGACTTGGGAATTTTAACTGAGATAATGCTAGGGGCTGCTGCAGATCTACTACTTCTGTATGTGCTACAGCTTAAGTCAATGCTGCTGGTGCTGCTGACAGTAGGCCAAGGCAGAGAAGGAGAAGAGTGTTCTGGCCCAGGGTACCTTCCAGGAGCTACATGATCTGGAGATTGTAGAGCACTACATGGTGGACGGGGACATATTACAAGAGTTCACTGAGGTTTGCTGCCCTCAGCTCAGAGCCAGAGACAACAGAGGGGAACCCATTCCAATGGAAACAAAAGTATGTGTAGCCCTTAAGATACTAGCTACACATGCTCTTCAAAGACCAACTGGGCACATGATGGCTGTCTCACAGGCATCTGTATCCAGGTACTCCACCAGTTCAGCACATATCTTTTCCCTTCACCGCTGAGACGAGGGCCAGCAATATGCAATACTTTTTCTGTGTAACACACTACCATGAAGTACAGGGTGCCACAGATTGCACTGATGTACACTGTGATGCCGCAACACTGGTCCAGTAATCAAGGAGCCTTAATTCTCACCACTAGCACCAGTGGGGAATGTACATTGGGAGGATGACAAGTACACACACAGTAAAGTGCGGTTTCCATTAAGAGCACACACAATCAAGTTTGGGGCTGGTTTTTCCCTCTTTCTCCAGATCCCTAATAAGACTCCCCACTGGCACAACTATAGAGTTGAGATCTCAGCTGAGTGCCCAAGCCAATACCTCCAGTCCCCTCTCTGTCCAACCAGTGCTTCGTGTCCCTGCCCAAGTAGCTGACACACACACTCTTTGAGATTTGATTTATATCCAACACACACACACACACCCAGGAAAGGCTGGCATAGGTTTACTAGCTACAACCCTTTTGCCCAGACTATAAGGTAGGTAATACTGCCACCATCCACTTCCTTATCAACTACTTTAAGGCTCTTAAGAAAGGGTGTCCAATCTTACTATGTAATGTTACTATTAATCCAAATGTAGTTTGAGGGACGGCTATTAGCAGTGGCCCACAGTGTCACCAAATAAATATGCAGGCACTCTTAGAACTTAAATATGTCTCACAAATATTAGCCACACTGAAAGGTTTAAATATTTTTAATAATAAATAAAACAAGAAAATACTCAGTAAATAATCACAGTTACATCAGAGTTCGAAATCACAGGTAATATTTAAAACAACAGTGCAGGACAGTCTCAAGTAAATAAAGAAAACATCTAAGCTATACTTCACTATATTCCTGCTTGAATGTGAGTGAATTGCTAAACCCTAGTTAACCTACTTACAGAGTAAGGCAAGTGTGGTGAATGGGTCTTCTTCTTAGGTCAAATACAGAATGCTCTGTCTCGCTCAGAGAGTGCATACATCAGACTTTAGTTCCCAAGCTAAACACCCATTGCTTAAAACTGTCAGCCTTTAGCATCTACCTGTGAAAAATACATAGCCCTCAGATCTTTGCAGCTGCTGGAAGACATAAAACAATAAAACACAAAACAATGCAGAAGGTTCCCTAGTTTTAGACATCCTGTCTCCTTGCTGCATTACTATTTTTCTGAAGTTTTTCAAGTTAACCTTCTATGTTCTAGTTTCCACTGTTAAAAATATATACAGTTACACAGTTGTAATAGTGTATATACATTTCTGTTCCTTTCCAGTAGGGTACACTGTGGATACATCTTTAAGCTCAGTACTTTACACACCCTTTCAACACACACTTCTGTACCATCCGTTTGATATACAGACAACATAAAGTTCTAATACACATGTAACACAAGCATATGAATCATGTAGATATTCACAAATCACATATGGTTATTTACAAAATTCCATCTAGCTGTGCTGGCAGTACCTCCTTTTGTTACATTTTTCCCTGCTATGAAGACACAAGCTAGTTTTTCAAGTGACCCTCGAGAAAAGCTGCTTGACAGGGTTGAGCCTATCTAGAAATACCTTACCCCATACCCTGTTTTGAGAGTCTAGCTGCCTTGGCATTGCTGATCTCAGTACAGTGCTGCACTGTCCTGTCATATGCCTGCAACCCTAGGCTCCACCGTAGTAATTTGGGATGTGGCTGTCTGGTTCCCTGTAGCCATAGATCCCCCTCAGACTCCTCCTGCTTTCTGTTGCAAATGCTCAGCACAAGGGCCTCTCTGTCATGGTAAGATTTCAGCATGTTAACATGGTACATTTTATGCCCTTGCCTCATGCCTAACAGTTCTACCATGTAATTAACATCACTAACCTTCCTTACCACTTTGAAGGGTCTCTCTCAAGCTGCCAGCAGCTTGTTGTGTCTGACAAAAATGAGAACCATTACCTGTTGCCCTACAGCATACTCTCTAGCTCAAGCAGTCTGATCATACCAAACCTTTTTTTGCTATTGGGCTTCTGCCAGGTTTTCCTGGGCCAAGCCCATGAAGTCCCTGAGCCTTGCCCTGAGGTTTAGGGCATATGCCACAACAGATTCCATGTGGGATTCACCCTTACCCTCCCACTCATCATGAATCAAATCTAGAGGTCCCCCTCGCCCTGTGCCCATACAGCAACTCAAAGGGTGAAAAACCTGTGAATTCCTGGGGCACCACTCTGTAAGCAAACAAGAGATGGGACAAATATTTGTCCTACACCCTCTTAAACTGGTCTCCAAATTCCTGTAGCATGGTCTTAGAGTGTAGAGTTTAACCTCTCAACAAGACCATTAGTCTGGGGAAGGTAGGGGTCTTTAGGTGCTTCACTCCACAGTACTTCCACAGACAAGCCATCAGATCTGACATGACATTGGCACCTCTGTAAATCAGCATTTCTTTTGGGAACCCTACTCTGCTGAAAATCTGTAACAGAGCCTCAACAGAGGATTGGGCCACCGCTTCAGGGTATCTGGTAGCATAATCTACTACCACTAGGATATACTTTTTCCCTGTGGAACTTGGGGTATTCAGAGGCCCCACAATATCCATAGCAACCCTCTGAAACAGCTCCTCAGTCACAGGCAAAGGCATCAAAGGAGACTTGACCTTGTCTCCTGTCTTGCCTACTTTTTGCCACTGCTCACAGGTCATGCAGCACCCTGTTACGTCTCTGGAAATCCCAGGCCAATAAAAGCTCTACATAATATGTATCTTGGTATGTTTTATGTCCATATGACCTGCAAAGGGAATATCATGGGCTATTCCTAGAAGTGCCAGATGGTAGGGTAGGCTGTGGGCACTACCAACTGGTGCATTCTCTGACCCTCTAGCCCTCCCTCAGGGGTCTACTCTCTATACAGTAACCCTTTGTCCCAGTATACAAGCTCACCCTTCCCTTGAAAATCAGGTGCATCACTAGCTACGTTCCTCAGGTCTTCTAATGTAGAGTCTGAGAGCTGAGACTGACTGAACTCTCTCTCTTTGTAACACTTCCCAGCTCCCTTTCCACAAGAAGTCTGGTATTCCCTGACAGCAGTGCCTCACTGTCAGCGTGGGTACTACTACTCACCTCTGACCTTGCAGTCTGTCTGCCCAAGGGAACATCAGTACCCACAAGCAGCTGTGGCTCACCTTCAGTCTCATTGCTACAGGGTAGCTCCCTCTCTGAAGTAACCACCAAACCAGTCCTGGCTTCATGTCTGTGGTCTGTCACTCCCCCAAGCTACCAGACACACATGCTTGTCTGCAAGCCTGACTGCGTGTAACTGCATGCACACAAGGTACTGTACTATCAAAATCATTTCCTATCAGGACATCTGCAGGGATATCCTCAAACACACCTACTTGCTTGCTTCCTTTCCACCCTCCCAGTCAAGGTGAACCCTAGCCAAATGTATTTGGAGTGGGATCCCTCCTAAAGCTCTGACTGGTGTAGACTGCCCAAGCAGGTCATGCTCCTTTTTAAGGAGGCTTCACAGTGGTTAGGTCAGAGGCTGTGTCGCTCTTAGCAGTGGCCTCTTTCCCATCAAATAAGATAGGATATAACCTTTTGTGGTAGGTTAGTACCTTTGCTGCCTCCAGACAACTCACTGCTGGCATTCTGTCATTCCACTTACTGGTTCTACCACCTTTTGTACCCCACCTTGCCTCTTTGGATATCTATATGCTACATGGCCCCATCGGTTACATTTAGAAGATTTAACCCTTGGTCCTGGACATGTATCTGGACTAGTGGCTTCCCCTGCTACTGGCAGACTGTGTTGGGGTGGTTTAGGCTGCCCACCAATGGTTCCCTTAGACCTATGAGCAGCACTGGGTATCTCTTTCCTGTGCAGTGATCCCCTGCTTGCTAGGTATAGGTCTACCTTTTTCTCCAACTCATCTGTGGTCCTGCATTCCCTATCCGCCAACCAGATTCTCATGTCCTCAGGCAAAGTGCTAAGGGCTTCTTCTCTCACCAAAAAGTCTGCCAGCCCTTCAAAAGTGGTGACCTGACACCCACTCACCCACCTATGAAAATAAGTGCTTAGTCCAGCAATATGTTCACACACACTTTCATCTGCCTTGCGTCTCTGCTCACAAAACTTTTTTCTATAAGCTTCAGGTGTTAACTTAAAACACTCAAACAGACAGTTTTTAACAGTGTCATAATTTAAGCAATCGGTATCAGACAATTTAGAAATATAAGTTCCATCTTTACCCTGGAGTAAGAGGGTCAGGAACTGCACCCAGAGCCCTTGGTCAACATTATACTGTTTACAAACCCTTTCAAACAGATGAATGAAACTATCAAAATTATCACCTTTGTAAATTGTGGAAGAAATTTACTGACCGTTGTTTCTTCTGGGATTCAGGTACTCCCTTCCCCATTACCTCCATGACCCTGGCGAAAAGTCAGCATCTCCTTTTCATGTTGTATCTGCCTTTCATTCTCTTCAACTTCCAGACATCTCAGTCTCTCTGCTGCTTCTAATTCCATTTGTTTCTCCTGCCACAGTCTCTCTGCTGATTCCAGTTCCAAACATTTGGCCTCCAGTTCAAATCTCTTTAACTCCAGACGGATTTTTAAGTCCTCTATGGAAGGTTGAACCGTCAATTATCTGAGAGTTGTACATTCTCAAGGCCAGTCTGATTGTCCTCCAGGTTGCTGGTCTGTGATGCAGCTGTGACCAAAGCTGCAATAATTTCTGCTTTAGTCAGGTTGGCATGCACCAGACCTTTGGCTTGGCACATCTCAGCCAACTGGCTCTTTGTCAGTTTGGTATTCTCCTCTGCTGATATCCTTGTCTGCTGTCCCTGACTAAGCTAACAATAAATAAATAAATAAAACAACTGTGATATGAAACTCTGAATGCTGACTGTGTAGCTGACTGAGAGTACAATCACCTTCTTCAGTGACCACAATTTACAAGCTACAGGAATTCAATATCCACACCACTGAATCCTAATATGTGGATATCCTGCCACAGCCAACCAGTATAATGGGATGTGGATATCCCAACACTGTCCACCAATATAATGTGATGTGGATATCTCACCACTGCCCATCAATATATATGATGCCCCAACACTGGCCCTGTAACCAAGGAGCCTTAATCCTCACCACTAGCACCAGTGGGGGAAGTACATTGGGAGGATGACAAGTGCACACACAATAAAGTGCAATTTCCCTTAAGAGCAAACAAAGACCACAGTCAGGCTGGGGCTGTTTTTTCCCTCTTTCTCCAGATCCCCAGTAAGACTCCCCACTGGCACAGCTATAGAGTTGAGATCTTAGCTGACTGGCCAAGCCAAGACCTCAAGCACCCTCTTTGTCTAGCCAGTGGTTCATGTCCCTTCCCAAGTAGCTGACACACTTACTCTTTGAGAGTTGATTTGTATACAAACACACACCTTGGAAAGGCTGGCACAGGTTTACTAGCTATGCCCCCTTTTGCCCAGACTATAAGGTAGTTATTACTGCCACCAGCCATATCTTTATCAACTACTTTAAAGCCCTTAACAATGGGTATCCAATCTTACTTTGTAATGTTACTATTGATCCAAATGGTAGTTTGATGAAGAGCAAGGCTATTAAGAGTGGCCCACAGTGTCACCTAATAAATATGCAAGTACAGTCAGAACTTAAGTTTGTTTGTTTGTGTCTTTCGGCTTTTCCCGGTTAGGGGTCGCCACAGCGGAACTCTGGTCCGCTAATGATTGGTAGTGGATTTTTACGTACCGGGTTACCAGTCCTGATGCACAACCTTCAACGAAGGCATGCCCCATTCATGTATGCCTCCACACAGAAGACGCTCTAGCTGAGAATCGAACGGGACAATGTCTTGCTATGAGGCGACAACGCTACCGCAGCACCACCACCGCAGCACAGTCAGAACTTCAGACAGGAATATAGTGAAGGATAACTTAGATGTTTTCTATTTATTTGATACTGTCCTGCAATGTTGTTTTAAATATTTCCTGTGATTTTGAACTCTGATGTGACTGTAATCATTTACTGAGTATTTTCTTGTTCTTTTGTTATTTATCATTAAATATATGTAAACCTTTCATTGTGGTTGATATTTGTGAAACATACAGTCAGAACTTAAGTATGTTTCACAAATATCAACCACAATGAAAGGCTTACATATATTTAATAATAAATAACAAAAGAACAAGGAAATACCCAGTAAATGATTACAGTCACATCAGAGTTCAAAATCACAGGAAATATTTAAAACAACATTGCAGGACAGTACCAAATAAATAGAAAACATCTAAGTTATACTTCACTATATTCCTGTCTGAATTTAAGAGAATTACTAAACCCTAGTTAACTTACATACAGAGCAAGACAAGTGTGGTGAATGGGTCTTCTTGCCAGGTCAAAGACAAAATACAGAATGCTCTGTCTCAGAGAGTTCTTAAATTAGTATCTCAAATATTATTGCTTGGTTAGCTTGCAGGATGACATCACTTCTTGTCATCTGACTTTAGTTCCCAAACTAAACCCCCATTGCTAGAAACTGACAGCCTTTAGTATCTAACTGTGAAAAATACATAGCCCTCAGATCTTTGCAGCTGCTAGAAGTCATGAAACAATAAAACACTTTCAAGACAATGCAGAATGCTCCCTAGTTTTAGACATCCTGTCTCCTTGCTGAATTGAAACCATATTTTGTGGCTCAGTTATAAAATAATTTAATTTCAACTATTTTTCTAAAGTTTTGTCAGTTAACCTTCTATGTTTCAGTTTCCACTGTTAAAATATATATATTTATACAGTTACAATAGTGTATATACATTTCTGTTTTTTTCCAGTAGGGTACACTGTGGATACATCTTTAAGCTCAGTACTTTACAAACCCTTTCAACACACACACGTCTGTACCAGCAGTTTGATATATAGACAACATACAGTTCTAATATGTTTGTAACACAAGCATATGAATCATGTTGATATGCACAAATGACATATGATTATTTACAAAATTCCAGCTAGATGTGCTGGCAGTACCTCTTTTTGTTACATACACATCAAGGCACCACCCAGTGAGGAGGGTAGAATCTACATCAACCACAAGGGGTACCACTCCATCAACTACCAGGACTTGTGCAGTGCCCAGGGGATTATCCTGAATGTGTGTGCTGGCAGCCCCGGCAGTTATCATGACTCTCATATCTGGAAAGCATCACAGCTGTACCAGATGTTTGCTAGTGGGGACATCCCACATGGCCGTTTACTGAGGGATGCTGGCTATGCCTTGGAACTGTGGACGATGACACCCATCAGAAATGCACACACACACGCACACACACACACACACATACACACACACACACACACACACACACACACACACCATAGAATGCCATAATGATGCACATGCACATGCACAAACTAGGAACATCATAGAGCATCTGTTTGGGCTCTGAAGTCACAGTTTTGGTGTCTAGATATATCTGGTGGAGCCCCGCAGTACTCTCCAGCCACATGTGCACATATATTGACAGTATGTGCTACGCTACACAGTCTGATCCTGTGGAAATAGCTGCAGCAAGAAAAGGGAAGGGATACACAGGCCCCCACCAGTGCTTAGGTCAGCACAGTCACAGGAGGACTCGGAGGAGGAACCCTCTGCCATTGTCCCTGTAGACAGATGTAAGCATGCTCAGTACATCTTGGCTTTAGCTAAGAGCCACCTCATAGCACATTTACTGACAACCTAGGGATCTAGGGACTGACACCTTACGCCTACTCACATACATATATTAAACTTGATGCCAGGCAACTCACACATCCTGTACCTATCCATGTATTGGCTGTGTACTGCTTGCATCAGACAGAGTCAGTCCTGAACTACAGTTTTGTCAACTGCTGCATTCACAAGGTAAGTCTATAACCTACACGGTACTTGTAAGGATTATTATAATATGGCATTGTATGTATGGATCTGCTACATTTATGCAAGTAAATATACTGAGCTATTTGGACAGAAGTAACATCTACATGGTACTACAGATACCCAGAACACTATCATGTGTCCTTTAATATTCACTAGGCCTCATGCATGGAATATTCTCTACATCAGTCAAGGGAGATGTTACTGTGTATCCCAGCAGAACATGCAGTGTTTTTCCCCCACCTCCAACAAAGCAGTGTTCTTGTATAACTACTTTAACAGTAACTCATCAATGGTATATCAGCAATC
>NC_056741.1:1600606116-1600611116 GCF_019279795.1 Protopterus annectens | reverse complement strand
AGGTGCTGGAACTTGGTACTTTTAGGGACCATAATGAGTATTAGTAGAAAGATTCATATCCAAAAACTACAAAGCTTGTCAATATTTAATGGCAGGTATCATATGGATAGCCTCATGTTTGTGAGGTATGTTTTCTTGTGGTGTAAAGTTTAGTACTTATAATATGCAGACCTGGCTGAGTCTCTCACTGCATGCAGAATTTAGCTATCATGAGTTACAGCATTTGCCATTTTCAATGTGTGACAGTTGTGCAAAGCCAAGTGCCCTCAGACTGCATATTGTGGAGTTCTCCTGGTCAGATCTAGATTAGCAGGGTGCAGCAGGGTTAACGAATTTCAGTTAAAAGCATGATATTTTATGTGCAAATCTACACAGCCAGCAAAGGAGCAGCCTTGGTTGTAGGTTACAGTCCCTGGTTACTGAACTGTATGCTTTCAAATCAGCAACAGTTTCTTTTGAAAACTACATGCATGTATTAAAGGTGGCCTTTTCTTTGACACAGAACAAAGCTGGAAGTGAAGAATGAAAACATACTCCCCACAGTCAATGACACTGAGTGTAGTAGTAAAGTGGCAATTGTCATATCTGTAATTTTCAGATTTTATATCTGAGCAATAATGACACGCTCACAATTAGAAGGCGATGAGTTTCATAAAAAATTAGAATGTTTATTTATATGTTTGTTCTCAAAAAATGAAGAAACTTCCTAAAAACCCTGCCATTTTCACAAACCAACATTAGAAATTAAACAGCTGTACTACACAGCATCCAGACCTGCAGTCATTGAACGATTATAACATTAAATGGAGCTCAAAGCAGCAGCATATTTAGACAGATAGGTTGTACACTTGGTGGTGGTATAAAGTATACAAAAATAAATATATGAACAACAAATGAGAAAGATTAAAAAAAACTATGTTCCTTCATTGAAGGGAAAATATGTGGTGCAGGTCTGTGTATGCCCAGTGGAATGCTACACTTAGATTAATGGGGGAACCAGGTTATTAGCTGTGTCCCACTTCTTCCCCCACATGGTGTGACAGACTGGAAGGTTCACACCCTTGTCTGATGATAAACAGATCTGCAGCATTTTTAAGAGAATAAGTTCATGGATTGTAATGGGTAACGTCTGTATGTTAGTGCAGACAGGGTTCTTGATTGTCCAGAACATGTCTCTATTTTACCATAAAATGATAAGGCATACTTGGGACACATAACCAAACATCTTGTTTTTGAAATCACAAACATAACTTAGAGATGGACACTGCTTAACTGCTAACTGGTTTAGCACTATTGCAGCAGTTTAACAGAAAAATAACTTCCTTTTTAACATTTCTGTTAGCTGTGCATTCAGTCACACATACAGCATTGCCATAACCATCTGCAATAAGGCAAGCTGATCCATGAGGATTTTTAGGGCTGGACTTGGGTACAAAAGGAAAGAAACAGAAATAAGGCTGGGCCTCACTGGAAAAACTCAGAAAAAAATTCTCCAGGAGAGCACGTTTATATCAGTATTGCACAAACCTGATACATTATCTAATTTTTGCACGTAAAATTGCTGAAGTGCTCAGACCTTTCCATTTAATTAGCAAATGAAAATAAAAAGCAAACATGCTAAGTTTAGAAGGTGTTGTGGTACTCTAAGCATCATGCCTAGCAGGACATTTTAATAAGATGACATACTTCTTCAAGGAGCATGGAGAGAATCATACATTCCAAATCTGGTTAACCAAACTGTTAGCCAAAGTGGTCAGACATAATGCCAGGGACTGTTCCCCGGCAAATAGAAGCAGCGTTTTTCTCATTTTCAACTACAGACTCTTGTTAGTAATAAAAAGGTTCTACAGCACTTGCCTTCACCAAAATATTGATTTGGCACATGATTGGTATAATAGCAGTCAAAATACAGCAATGATTAACAACTCTGGGAAAAGCAACCTGCATGGGGCTCATGCCACTCAAACCTGTTCAAAATGACACACAGAACATGCAGCAGTGGGTGAGTGGTCCTGCAAAACAATAAGTCAATTAAGGATGCATTAGATCCCTAGACAAACAGGAGTGAGGAAACTGTCATTTTTATTGTATTCTGCATCTTTTGTACTATGAGAACAGTTTTATATATATTTTTTGTGGCCCTCAGTTACTCTCCCCCTCCAGTTCTCTTTATCAAATTAATCATGTAATTCTCCCAATCAGGTTTGCACTTAACCATTCCAGCAAGCACTACAAAGATAACTTGGCTGACTGATGAATGGACCTAAATCTCTCATAGGAGATCAGTGTGGTGGGGATGGGGAACAGTTTAACTGCAAAATTCTAGCTCCCTGCCTACTAGAAGGCAGCAGGACATTTTATTCTCTCTCTCTCTCTTTTGCCTGCTACATGGTCCCAGTAGCAGAGCATTAGCTTATTGTTTCCTTCCAGGGTGCCCCATGCTCTAAACAACATCTCAGCTCCCACTCTACAGCAAAGGAGAACTGTAACAAGATACATTCTCTTTCAGCTGCTAGCTGGCAGTCGGCCAACCACATCCATTCTCAAACTGTGGTCACAGGGTTCACAGGTGGAAACATACCTCTCAACTTCTTAGCGCAAGGAATCTGCACAAGCCTAAAATAATGTGGGGAGAGACAGAGGCCCCAAATTAGGGATATATCTTAAATATTTCTCATATAAACTTAGAGGAAGTTGCTAGAATAACAGAATTTGTGTTAGCGTGCATTTTCTGAAGGATAGTAAGCCTGAAACCCAAATGAGTGTCATTATTTAATAACTTCAGTCCTCAGAGACTGGCCAGAAAATCACAAATTTTATGAGTAACAGAGCAGAAATATGAGGCAAAAAATCTAGACAGTTGAGAGGTATGGGTGGAAATGTGACTTCTCTGCTGAGAAGTTAGACTTTCCATTTGTCCTGTTACTTATAGCATTTTAGAAGAGCAGTGGATCCAGCAATTCATCACAGAATATTGAAAATAAATTTCCACTAGACCTGCACTGCGTTATATACTTTTCTTTCATGGTTTAAGGTATTAAGTTCATGCATGCAGAGAAAGAGAAAGGGGTCATTCACATATGAATGAACGAGCCAGTTCATTTCACTGTCCTAGGCTTATAATTACACTAACATTTGACTGAATAGGAAGATACTGTTGCATTCACTAACTGCATTTCCAGTAGGAACAAACCTAAATAGTAGTTAGGCTGCCGAAGACTGCACAGTAACAGTAACTTCAAAACTTCTACTTCCTTTGGTGCTGTAATCATTTAAATCATGCAGCCTCCGACTGCAGCAATAAGGAGGGGGGGGGGGTGATAAAAAGCAGTTTTTCTGATGATTATGACTATTGTTTGGTTGGGAAGTAATGCATACTGAACTGTATTTATTTTTCTGCAGCTCTTACAGCTTAGCAATATTTCTCTTTTCTTTTAGTGGATAACATGTCACATGTCATATGACACAGGCTTTCTGCAGGGGACACTACATATTAAAATGCAGGGTATTTAATAGAAAACATAGTAACACTATAGTGTTGCTCACGTATGGCATGCGATTAAACCATGCATGATGACTTTAAATGAATAATATAGGCCACAGACACTGCAGCTGTTCTCTGGCGGTGTGGCATGGTATACTGACTGTTCTTTGGCAATAGAATACTAAGTGCAGCACAGGTTGCTTTCCCCTTGCAGAGTAGCACCACTGACATTTAACATTGTCAAGTAAACTACATGTGTATGTTTTGTTTCATTTTCTGCACCTTCTGAGGTAGTTAGGTAATTGGGGAAACAAAACAGTAGTTTCAGAAAAAAAAAACTGTGTTAGACTTTCAAACAGGTTTACACTGTACCTGTTCAGGTCAGTTAGTGCATTTCACCATAAACCTACAGCCCTGCTCGATCTGAACAAGGTCGGGCTTAGTTAGTAGCTGGATTTACTATCACGGTTCTGAGTAAAATCAGCACTCTGGTAAGGAACAAGTCTCAGTCACCATGGTGGGCTCCTTTGAAGGCGGGCATTTTGTAGCTTCTGTGACTCTTCCCAGATAGTCCATACATAAGGCACTTCGTCTTCGAATTCCACTGCCACAGGTCTGTGAACATGAAGACCATGGACCTAACTGCCATAGGGGACATGGGACATCACCACAAGGCCTAATGTCCTCCAGTCTGAGAGCTCTTTCACATTCTGTTGAGACATTGCCTTCCTCATCTCGGCACTCAACGGTTCTCCTCTGCCACCCAGAGCCACAGGATTTTGAGCATGCAGACCACTCTTCTGAAACCCAGTCGGGTGCTGACCGCTGCTTAAAAGCCACGAATGGGCTTTTCTTGTCACTGCTCTTTTGTTTACTAAATGGAACATCTTTGGGTAGGAAGAAGGTATACTTGATTCTTGGTGGAGATGTTTCACTGGACACTGCCAGTAGTTGTATTGTCACAGGCTCCTGAAGTTGCTGAAAACTTTGGATACGTTCAATAAAAGTGGAAGAACCACTATATCTTAGAACTGCTCCCTTCACTGGGATGTCTTGTTCCATGGTAGAAATCGAGAAGTTTCCATTAAGAATGTAACTACCATCCATGGTCTTCAGTGCTAAATAGATGCCGTCATGTTTGACTCCTTTTGGGCTGCGTTGCTTGATATCAAGGTTGGTAGCTCCAGCAGGAATTGTTACAATATCGCTATAACCATATCTGTAAAGGCAAAAGGAATATAAAGAAAAAGATTCACTCTCACTAACAAACCACGGACACTGTGATATATCATTTTAGTAACAATGAATGCCAGTTTACTCAAATACAGCATGTCCATAATAATCTGGTAAGAGGACAACTATGCCTGCCCTGCATCATGTGGCATAAATGGATTTCAATGTTTGACCTTGTTACCCACAGTAAAATTCTTGTATGATAGTATAAGAAAGATTTCTTGATAGATGTACTACTAGAAAGGTTTAAATAAACTACCTTCAAAAGTTATATGGGGCTTAC
>NC_056741.1:1600583616-1600601116 GCF_019279795.1 Protopterus annectens | reverse complement strand
AGAAGACAATGGTACTGAAAAAAATATTGCTTAGGGTATATTTCTGACTCCCGTCCCAGAACCTCTGATTCCTTCTGGTGAGGCAGGTTGGGGAGACACCCTTTAAGGTCACTTTTCTGGTGCTTGCACTGGTGATCAGAATGGGTGATGCCAGCTGCACTGGTCAGTGCTCTTGACAACTCATGTCAGCCAACTACTTTCTTCAATGAGCACAATGGCCTAGCAGGCACTCTATAAAGTCCATGAAGAACAGGAAAATCCTGCTCTCCATGACATGCTATGCTGGAGCTCTGTATTCCCAGTTCTTAAAGTAACTGGGGCTACTCTGTCAAGTCCATATGAGGAGAAAATGGTAGCTCTGTGTGCATGGAAGTATGTGTTTTGAGTCACATGTTGTGCAATGTACAGTCTGCTCACACCCATGTCATATGCATGAGCATACAGGTTACATGCTTTATGTTCACCATGTGGTATACAGCTTGTGCAGACATGGATCGGTAGGGCATTATGCACTGGCAGTAATTCACAGACAGTGGTGCTGACTTCTTTATCATAACTACAACCATGCCATTTTGTGCAAAACTGCAATAAACGCTGTAGGAGATATCAAGTATAGGGAGGCAGATGATGTGGTCCGTGTTGTAACTGGGAGCCCATGACATTAACATGGCAAAATACCATCTGTCTGCTGCTGGAGAAGGGGGTTAAAACTTTAGGAAAAGAAACAATGGGGAGACTTAAAAGCATTTATTAAAGTGTCATCTTTTTGAATCAGTCAGATGTAGTCTTTGAAGTAAGACATAAGTGCAGATTCTCTGTTTATAACAAAGTTTTTTGTGTTGGAAACTGTTCCGTTTTATTTCTTTTCTGCTGCTCATTGCTGATTTTGCTTAACACTTCAAATCATCCTAAAATAGTTTACAATCAAGTATACGTCTTCCACCTTCATTAGCTGAAACCTGACAAAGCAGTTCATGTGTTCAGAATAAAATCTTTGTAGTTGAGGGAAACTTTAGTTAGCATTACAGGTTTGACTGCCAGAGTTAGGTCAGTAGCTTCTTTGGCATCATCACATACAAGAATAGAGTTTGTAGTGCCCGCCCTCTGGTATTAATGAAACAGTAACTTGCCAACAATATTTATTTACTTATTACCATTTATAGTGGGTTTACACTGTGTCATGGTAAATTCTTTACAAAAAATATTTGCGAACAGCACATTTGTTAAAAATAGCACAATACTTATATCTTTTGATGCTAAAGCAGCAGAAGTAATACTGTGCAAGGTAACATGACTGCAGCAGGAGTACTGTACAAAGCATCAGTATAAAGCAGCAGGAGTAATACTGTGCAAGGTAAAACTGACTGCAGCAGGAGTACTGTACAAAGCATCAACATAAAACAGCAGGAGTAATACTGTGTAAGGTAAATGTGACTGCAGCAGAAGTACTGTACAAAGCATCAGTATAAAGCAGCAGGAGTAATACTGTGCAAGGTAAAATTTACTGCAGCAGGAGTACTGTACAAAGCATCAACATAAAACAGCAGGAGTAATACTGTGTAAGGTAAAAGTGACTTCTGCAGGAGTACTGTACAAAGCATCAATATAAAGCAGCAAATGTGACTGCAGCAGGAGTACTGTACAAAGCATCAACATAAAGCAGCAGGAGTAACACTGTGCAAAGTAAAAGTGACTGCAGCAGTACTATACAAAGCATCAATATAAAGCAGCAGGAGTAACACTATACAAGGCAAACGTGACTGCAGCAGGAATACTGTACAAAGCATCAACATAAAGCAGCAGGAGTAATACTGTGCAAAGTAAAATTGACTGCAGCAAGAGTACTGTACAAAGCATCAATATAAAGCAACAAGAGTAATACTGTGCAAGGTAAAAGTGACTGCAGCCGTACTATACAGAGCAACAACATAAAACAGCAGGAGAAATACTGTGTAAGGTAAAAGCAACTTCTGCAGAAGTACTATACAAAACATCAATATAAAGCAGCAGGAGTAACACTATACAAGGCAAACGTGCCTGCAGCAGGAGTACTGTACAAAGCATCCATATAAAGCAGCAAGAGTAATACTGTGCAAAGTAAAATTGACTGGAGCAAGAGTACTGTACAAAGCATCAACATAAAGCAGAAGGAGTAATACTGTGCAAAGTAAAAGTGAATGCAGCAGGAGCACTGTACAAAGCATCAACATAAAGCAGCAGGAGTAACACTGTGCAAAGTAAAAGTGGCTGCAGCAGGGGTACCGTACAAAGCATCAATATAAATCAGAAAGAGTAACACTGTGCAAAGTAAAAGTGACGGCAGCAGGAGTACTGTATAAAGCATCAATATAAAGCAGGAGTAACACTGTGCAAAGTAAAAGTGACTGCAGCAGGAGTACTGTACAAAGAATCAATATAAAGCAGCAAAAGTAATACTGTGCAAAGTAAAATTGACCAGCAGGAGTACTGTACAAAGCATCAACATAAAGTAGCAGGAGTAATACTGTGCAAGGTAAAAGTGACTGCAGTAGGAGTACTGTACAAAGCATCAATATAAAGCAGGAGTAATACTGTGCAAAGTAAATGTGACTGCAGCAGGAGCACTGTACAAAGCATCAACATAAAGCAGCAGGAGTAACACTGTGCAAAGTAAAGGTGACTGCAGCAGGAGTACTGTACAAAGCATCAATATAAAGCAGAATGAGTAATATTGTGCAAAATAAAAGTGACTGCAGCAGGAGTACTGTACAAAGCATCAACATTGTGGCAATGTGATTTAAGGTATTTTTTTGCATGGTTAACCCTTTTATTTATAAGGGGCACAGTGATATTCCTTAAAAATAGGACTCTTTCATCTGGCCTTGATGTGTACTGTATCTTCCCATCTGATTTCTGTTGGGAGATGGTTCCATAAGCAAGGTACAAGTTTTACAAATGTCTTTTCACCCACAACCATCTTAAATCTAAGTTTAAGTAGGGAAAGAGTATCCTCATTTATATTCCACAGTGCACCACTGTGGTACCTGATTTTCAATATTTGTTTTAATGAGGGCAATGGCCCATCCTGATGAGTTTATTACTGTCTGAGAAGACAGTAGTAGAGCTGCTCTTTAATTGGTAGCCAGTTTACCCTCGATAAGAACATGCATTTATATTCTTAGGCAATAAAAAATAGTCTGGAGTAATCATTTTATGTCTGCAAACTAGTGTATGGTCATTTCAACATGCTGATGTCCCATCTGATAACCCTTGCCTGCATCATCTAGTAGATAGTCTAATCAATGACTTATGCGTGGTTATGAACATTCTCTGGGTCGTCCATGCACATTTGGTGACATGAACATACCATCATCTACTGCGGACATGCAATCATTCATTCTTTTATGGTAAGTATTATAGTTATCTGTACATCTGGAAATTTAGTTTTGGACATGTATGGTTTCATATGTATCTGTCTGTCTGTCCAGCTGGTCTCAGCAGATTCCAGTGGGCTTCTGTTTACTTTCTAAGATATTCACTTTTTAGTTTGTAAGGGTAACTATTTGCACTTCTGAAAACCCTACAAATGTGTTGAGTTTGCTGGAAAGGGAATCTTCTTGTCTTTAACTCTTCTGTATTTTAGATTTGTTATCACTTGGTCTCTGTGCCCATTTTATATTCTGTTACATATCTAACTATAGTTCGATGGATTGCTACAGAGAACATAGGAATCCTCAAAAGTGAATGGCGCACACTACTACTAAAAAGCTTGTCTTTGTTCAGCAGTAGTTGACCCAAAGTTTCATCTGTAGAACTCTGTCAAACTTCTAGTAAACCAATCTTGTTGCTGGAGGGAAACCTCCAAAGGTAGGATAAGACAAGAGGCTGAGTTGCTCTACTTGTTGATGTGACCTCTATTTTTTTTTTTTCTAGAAAATGGGTGTGTTAGTCTCAGTCTCCATTTTGTTTACATAGTTTCACGGTTAATTTCAAGGCATTATATGCACACACTGTTCTTTATTTCCTGGTTAATACAGGAAGTACTTAGCTCACAACATCTAACTGTCTTTTTAACATCCATGTTATCCCTTTTCACAAGAGATTACTAGACTAAAGACCCTGGGGGAACTTTATAAGCCTAGCCATGTTTCCCAAAGGTGAGAGTCAAACTGTAAACCTTGTGTCTATAAGGTAAATATCTTAACCATTATGCCAACCCTCACCCTGATGATTTATAATATTGCTTTGCATATTTTTAGGTAACTGCAACTGTTTTTCCTTGATGCTCTTTCAGAAGTCTTCTTGTGACTGCAAAAGCAGAGGATAAACTCCAAATGTTTAATTATCAAATCCATTCTCTACCAAATAACTGTGCTGTTGCTTAAAGACTTACCAGGCATATCATATCTTGTAATGCCACTAAGATCTCAATAATGTTTTAGATATCAAAATGTCACCAGATACAGTGTTAAACAAAACACTTGTTTTCTAAAGGTCTATCAAAAACAGTTTTTACAGTCATTCATGTAAATAAGATATAGTTACAATGTAGTCTCCAGTCCCAAACCTAGTTTTACTACATTTCTCTAGCATGACACTCACATCTGCGGAATACATACATACATACAAATATTTCAGGCACTGGCATTAATGCCCTTCTAGCTTGTCAATATACCAGAACACTTGTTCCCATAATGTGTCCAGGCTGTTCTTAAAAATATCGAAAAAAGTACTTGCTTTAATGTAATTTGGTAGTCTGTTCTATGTATCAGCTACTCTGTCAGAGAACCAATTAGTACACTTCTCATTCCTATAGAATCTTCTGCACAGGTTGTCTGATGACTCTCTAGTGCTTTTTGATAACCTCAAACATTCCCAGAGGTAGTTGCCTCTAATTGCCCTATATACCTGAATAAGATCTCCTCTTAGATATCTGCAAGAGACACTGTACAAGTTCAGATATTTTAGTCTTTCATAATAACTTAAATTTTCACATCCATGGATGCCCTTGGTATATTTCCGCTGTACTCTTTCCAGTTTACTCATGCTTGTTTTCTTATAGAGTTTCCATATTGTTATTCCATACTCAAGTTTGGATCTAATGTACCTAACAAACAATGAAGTCATAATTTTTGATTTCCTAGACTTTATAAATATTTTTATACAACCTATAGCTCTATAACTATCATTAACCAATTGGTTGATATGATTAGAAAAACTCACAGCTGGATCTACCCATATACCCAGGTCCTTAAATGAGTCTACAGTTTCAATCACTGTGTGCTGTATTAAATATTCACCTTTCAGTTTATGTCTCCCAAATCTCATATGCTTAGTTTTAGATGTATTTATCAGCATATTATTCTCCTGTACCGAAATGGTTAATTTAGTCAAATTATTTTGCAGACATACCAGTAACCAGTTTACCCAATTTCAGATTGTCTGCATATAGATTGTAGAACACCTCAGATGAAAAAGTTAGGTCTGAAAGATGCAATCTAAACAAGTAAGGAACTAGGAGAGAGCCCTGTGGGACACCCTGACTGTAACCAAGGATTTTACCTCTCCAGTTGCTGTATAATACTTGCCATGTCCTATTTGTAAGCCATGCAGCTATCCATCTTATCAATAGTACATCAATATCTAGTTGCGCTAATTTATTGATCAGTGTTTTTTGTATGACCCTGTCAAATGCTGAAATTAAATCTATATAAATTACATCACATCACAATTTTTCATTCATAGCTGTTATTATTATTATATTTTTATAGAACAACATGTTACAGGTGGTGATAGATTTGTTTACAACAAAGTCTATTTTACTTTCATTTTTATGGTATTTAAACCCCGTGTTTGCACAGGTTTGCACTTATTTGTGTGTTGCATACCACTGCAGAGCTGCTTTAACCCTTTGCGAGGTATCTCAGCTACATTTTTCCCTTCCAGCACTCCTTGGTAAGTGAGGCCCTCCCTTGCAGCTACTGTATTGATTTTATCCAGCCCTACTCACACCTATAGGTACTCTCCAAAGATAGTACCCACTCTACTGTCCCTGACCTCTCTTCCACAGATTCTGACAACCACAGATGGACAATTTCCTATGTTTTTTCCTGCTAGTCTGATTGATATGGGTATCCTGAGACAGTGCAGCAACTGCCTCATGTACACAGACAACCCTCTGCTACTACCACCTAGGAACACAATATGTAAGAGATGCAATTACATTAAGAACATAGAATCCTTGCTCTCTTAATCACAAGCCAGTACATCCAGCACTGAGGAGGTTGTCTACACAAACACTACAAACACTACACCTCTAGCATCACCTACACCTGTACAACACATGCCCACATATGCAGAAGTTCTCAACAAAAAACTACCTAAACAAAAGAGACCTCTGAGGCAAAAACACACATGCACATCACAACCCACAGGACCAAACACCACAGATAGTACACACGCCTATGTCTCACAGCCTCTCAGGTCCATTCACAAACCCAACATACTAGTCAAGAAGACTCTATCGTGAGACACACAAATGTGCCCCTCACCAGGCTAGATAAGGAGAAAGTTGGTTGGCAAGTGCTAGAATCCTCCATATCATGCATGCACTCAAGTCTCTTAACAACAGGTACTGTTATGACTCCGTCGTAGTCCATGTTGGTGTGAATGGCTTGAGACATACCTCTCTGGACTATATGAAGAGAGACATGATTGAGCTCACTGACTATGTGTCCCAGGCAGGTACGTCCTGAGTCTTAAGCAGCATCCTACAATCAACCAGAATGATGCCTCAATACAAACAGAAAATGATTGACTTTAACAATTGGCTTAGTTTCTGGTGTCATTCCAAGGGGATCCAGTACCTGACAGCATGGGAGGAATTGATGGACAGACCACGATGCTTTGCCAGAGATGGCCTTCATCTGTCCCCCAAGGCTTCAGGCTTCTGGCAAAGGGTCTTGCCTCCCCCATAGTGCCTTTTTTAGGCAACATTATGAGGATAAAATTACCACCTCGAAAAATTCCTCTAAACGAAATTTAAATGTCATGCTACTAAACGCTAGGAGTCTTAACATGAAATTGTACTCATTGCAAGCATTCCTTGTCCTGGAAGAGGATGACATTTGTGCAGTCACTGAAACTTGGTTCAAAGCTATGAAGAGCACCCTAGCCTTACCAGGTTACTCATCCTACCATACTTTCAGACCCCAAATGGAGGGCTACAAAGCCAAAGGAGGTGGAGTTTCAATATTTATCAAAGACATACACAACTCCAGGCTGGTCAAACAGTATGATGCACAGGAGACAGTCCAGGTGCAGTTAACTGTTGATAAAATACCTATTCAAATCATAGCTAGCTATGGACCCCCAACCATGACTCAGGATACCCACTCCACCTATCTGGACTTACTCAAATCCATCAAGATTCAACCCTTTACCCAGATCCTGGGCAACTTTAACTACCCAATCATAGAGTGGAAGACCTATTCTAGCCCAAACATGAATGCCCAGAGATTCCTCAACATTGTCAATCCCAGTGCATTGGATCAGCTGGTCAACACTCCCATGAGAGGTGAAAATATCCTGGACCTGGTACCAACCAACATGAATAGCCAATGTAGCACCCCTACAGTGATCTGACCATAAAGCGATCACTTTTGAAGTCACCATTTCCCCTGACCCCCCCCCCCCTTGCCAGGGTCAAACAAAGTACTTTTCCAAAGCTGACTACAACCACCTGAGAGCAGGTATAAGTAGCTTCTCAGCCACTGTCCTTTCAGTTAGAACTAGCACTAATTTCCAAGCCTACAACAGAAAAATATATGAGCACCTACATAGCTGCATGGACTCAGCAATACTTAACAGGACCAAATCATCTTCCTCAAGGAAGAGTAAACCTGTCTGGTGGACAGCAGCAATAAACAAACTCTATAATAAAAGGAAAAAAATGTTTGTCCAGGACCAAGAAAGAGCAGGTGCAAACTGGAAGCAATCTCTCTTTTGTCTGTACAAGGAAATAAGGTCACTGCTAAAATCCTCTAAGGCTAACTTCGAGTCCACATTGGCCACATCCACTAAGGACAATCACAAGGCCTTCTTCACATATGTCCGCAATCTCAAAGGTAAAACCCAAATCTACTCTGAGCTGGTGGTCAAGAACAGCACATACACAAAAGCAGTAGATGTAGCCAACCTGCTGGCAGACAGGTTAACTTCACTCCCCATCCCCACCATTAGTAAACCAGGACATCCCCAGCACCTGCCCTCCTCCCCTCATCACCAGGGAGCAAGTCTTTAATACCCTCTCAAAGGTAAAAAATACAGCCTCCATTAGACCTAACAACATCTCTGGCTGCGTCCTACATGAACTCAGGTATGAGCTGTCAACACCATTAGGCACCCTATTTAACCAAAGCCTGAGCACCGGCTTTGTCCTAGCCGAATGGAGGACAGCCACTGTCATCCCTCTACACAAATGTGGAGCATCCACCAACCCAGGCAATTATAGGTCCATCAGCCTAACTAGCCTGATCTGCAAGGCCATGGAATGCATTATCTTGGACCTTGACCCCACACAGTTTGGTTTTGTCAAAGGGAGATCATGCTATTAAACTTGGCTGATTTCTTCAAAACAGTCACCAAAGCCATGGATGAGGGGAAGATGGTGCACACTTCCTGTCTTGACCTAGCCAAAGCCTTTGACACTATTCCCCACTCGGGCATAATAGATAAACTCTACCAGCTAGGCATCAACCCATATGTTACCAGATGGGTAGCTAACTGGCTGACTGATAGAACCCACTCAGTCAAAATAGGGGAAGCCATCTTTAGTAGTAGACCTGTAATGAGTGGCGTACCCCAAGGATCGGTCTTGTGGCTTCTATTGTTTGGGATATACTTTTCTGAGGTGCAAGTCAAAACCAGTGGTCTGTGGCAGACCAAGTTTGCAGATGTCTGCAAGTTGGGTGCTGTCTTAAATTCCTCTAGTGATGGGAACATTCTCCAAGAGGGCCTCACCCAAACTAATGACAGGTGCCAGAATCATGGCCTCATAATAAATGTCAAGAAATGCATCATTATCCCCTTTGAGGAAAATGACACCCACTAATTATCACATTAATAACAACGTGCTAAGCATGCAGTCAGTTGTGAGGGACTTGGGCACCCAGGTTGATAGCAAACTATCTTTTGACCATCATGTTGCCTCCGTTGTATGGAAGACTTTCTGCATGACCCACTTCATAAGTAAGGGTATTTCATCCAGGAACAAGGACGTCATAACATTCTGTACTCCGCATTTATCACATCAATTATCAAATACAATGCCCCCTTCGGCGTGTACCTTGCCAAGTACATGCAGCAGCTGGAGAGACCACAGATGTTCCTGACCAGGAAAATCCAGGGTCTTAAACACCTATCCTATACAGATAGGCTAAAAGCCTTGTCCCTCTACTCAGTCACATACAGACTGCTCAGAGGTGACCTGTGTCTGGCATACAAGGCCGTCTCAGACCCAGCCTTGATGGAGTTGCTGCATATCATATAATTGCATATGCAATTAGCATATATAAGCTAATTACCCTAGATATCCACATCCTGCCTCCAACCCCCATTAAGGAAACTATGGTAAAAAATTTCTCCAAAGCCAACTTCATGCTTCTTAAGACAGAAGTGGTGAACTTCATGACACCCATGCAGATGGACAATACAGTTACGACTACTGAATCCTACACAGTTGCACTTTATAAGCACTTACATGAGTGCATGGATCATGCTATCCCAAACAGAACCAAGACACTATCCTCCAAAAAAAAGGAAGCCAATCTAGTGGTCCCCTGCCATAAACAAACTGTACAACAGAAGGAAGAAACTCTAAGAAGAACAAATAGAGGAGCTCCCAAGTCCCCCCTCCCAGAAAAAAGCTGGATCCCTGATAAAATCTCCCAAAAAAGCTCCTTCAAAAAAAAAAATCACACTGATTCTAAAGACAAACACCACAAGCATTCTATAAACCATAAAAAAAAAATTTCAATAGCAACACCAGAATTGCTCTGAGTACAATGGCAACACACTAAATATACAGACCAACTGATATTGCCAACATCCTGGCAAATAACAGGTTCAGTGCTACCCCCCTCTCACCCCCCCCCCCCTCACCCCTATTCTAAGAAGAATGAAGTTCCTGTAATCACGCTGCACAGGTAAAAAACCAAACCACAAAACCCAAGAACACACAACACATGGGACCAAGACAACACCCAGGGCTGTGGCTCTACATATATGACAGAACAAACTGGCACCCCACCTAAGTACCATGTTCAATCATAGCCTCACCTCAGGCTTTCTGCCTGCTGAATGGCACAGAGCAACGGTTATCCCACTCCACAAGGGGGGAGCCACTACGGACCCCGGGAACTACTGCCCCATTAGCCTGACAAGCCTGGTCTGCAAGACCATGGAACGTATCATCATGGAACTTATAAACAAAGACATTGGTAATCTCCAAACTCTGGATCCCACCCAGTTCAGGTTTGTAAAAGGCAGATCATGTCTCCTAAACCTGATAGACATCTTTGAAGCAGTCACTAAAGCCGTAGACAAGGGTAAGGTGGTTCACACAGCCTATGTAGATCTTGCCAAGACTTTCAACACCATCCCCCACTCTGGAATTATAGATAAACTCACTAAACTAGGTATAAATCCCTATGTCACCAGATGGGTTGCCAACTGGCTCACTGACAGAACCCGCACTGTGAAAGTAGCAGACTCCAAATCCGACTTCAGACCAGTGACAAGTGGAGTACCACAGGGTTCAGTCCTGGGTCCTCTCCTGTTTGGTATCTACTTCTCTGAAGTACAGGCTAACACAGAAGGTCTTTGGCTAACTGAGTTCGCAGATGACTGCAAACTAGGAGCCATAATCAAAACTCCTAACGATGTGGACATACTACAAAAGGGCCTCACTGAGACAGATGCCTGGTGTCAAAGCCATGGCCTTAAGCTCAATGCTAAAAAGTGCATTGTCATCCCCTTTGGTAAAAACTCTGTACCCATGAACTACAGCATAGGCGGTAGTATACTTAACACCAAAAGTGTGATAAGAGACCTTGGGACACAGGTGGACAGTAGTCTCTCCTTTGATAATCACATTGCCACAGTAGTCAGGAAATCCTTCTACATGGCACACCTCATAACAAAAGGTTTCTCATCCAGAAAAAAAGATGTCATTGTTCCCCTCTACTCATCACTCATTAGACCCATTATAGAGTACAACGCCCCTTTTGGTATGTACCTCACAAGACATCTACAACAACTGGAAAGGCCGCAGAAATACATCACAAAGAGGATTACCGGTCTCAAAAACTCCAGCTTTACTCCATCGCATATCGTTTACTCAGAGGTGATCTCTGCCTAACATACAAAGCTATGTCAAACCCAGAGCTGTTGGACATGCTCCACTTAAAGAAATCCCAATCCCTCCGAGCTACATGCTCTAGGGACCTAAACCTTGTCACCACAATAAACAGAACATGCCGGAGGGATAGATTCCTGTCCAGAGACTTCCCATGCTCTGGAATAAACTACCTATCTATATCAAACAAAGCTCCTCATTAGTACTCTTCAAGAAAAATCTTGATGACTGGATGGGAAATAGAAATTCACCCCGGGGATCACCTCTGTGGCTCTGTTCGACAGTGGCACAGGAAAATAATTTTCTTGGGTGGCAAAAGCCAGAGTACCTTTTTGGCTGGGTTTGTATAGGCTCCAGGGCCAATAGCCTAATACCTACCTATGAACCTATGAACCTATCTGTAAGTCAAACTCCACTCATGCAACCCACACGCAAGGCCTCAACCTGGTCTGTGACATTAATACAACTTGTTAGCAGGATAGATTTTTGTCCCAAAGACTCCCCCATCTGTGGAATAGACTCCCTCTCCATGTCAAGCAGAGTACCTCACTAGCTCTCTTTAAGAGGAACCTGGACAACTGGATGGGAAACAGAAAATGCACCCCAGGGATCCCACCTGTGTCCCTGCTGGACAGGGGAAACAGGTGTTGACTTTGTGGGAACATGGACGAAATTCTTGGCTAGGTTTATAAGGGCCACTGGGCCAATAGCCTAGTATTGTCCTATGAACCTATATATGGTTTCAAGTCCTAACCCATCCAATTCTGACAATAAGTTATCCAATAATACCTTTTCCATTATTTTTCCACAACATGAAAGTAGACTTAAGGGTCTATATGACTCTGGGTCTGTCCTACTCCCTTTTCCCTTAAAGACAGGTTTAATAAGCGCATATCTCCAATCTTGAGAAATCTCCCCAAATTGATATGACCTAGTGAATAAAAGATATAATGGTACTGTAAGTTCTTGCTGAAGTGTTCTCATGTCATTGTTACTAATTCCGAAACCTCCTTGTGCTTTGTTTGGATCCAGTTTGTGCAGTTCTTTTTCAATATAATCTAATTTGATTAAAGTATCTGGGGTTACCTGGATGTCACTTAGGACAACTTATCACCCCTTTTGTGGAGCCAAACTGTTTTGCATAAGATTTTGTAAATATATCTATAATCTATGGTGTCTGAGAATAGATTTTAGAATCTGCACACAGTTTATCAGTTTGTATGGCTTTAGTCCTTTCACATCTTATGTATCTATAAAAAGGTTTCCTATTATGTTCAATATATTTATATAAATTTTCTACAATTTTTTCTTGATTTTGTCTCACACTATGCTTAATCTATTTGTCCAGCATATTTATTTTAGTTTTTAAAGTTGCAGTTCGACTTCCCTTCCATTTCTTTTACTTTTTGTCTCTCACCTTAATCAGATATCTTGTTCTTATGGAAATATATTCCCCTGACGTTGTATGCCTAGATCCTGATGTTAAACATTTTTTTGATTTTTTTGCACTCAAACAATTTCTCTTTCAAATCTTTCCACATTCCATCTGTACTTTTTCCACTGAACACCTCACTCCAATTAGTTTTACATAGTGACTGTTTTGCTTCCATATAATCAGAAATTAACCTTCTGTACACTGGTTTAGATTTCAGTTTGGCAGAATTATCTAGCAACAAATTAACCTTTACAACCCCATGATCACTGCACATCAATGATGATAAAACTTGACTTGAAGTAACACTAATTTCTTTAGGAACACAAACAATGTCTAGTATGTTCCGTCCTCTGGTAGTTTTTTTTACAATCTGAAGCAAATGTTCCCGAATATACTCTGTGAATAATTTCCTTACTAACGTTACTGAATCAATATTATTCCAGTCTGTTTCTGGTAAATTTAAATCCCCAGCTAATATTATTCTTCTCTTCTGTGTTTCTTGCAAGAAATGTATGAATTCCTCTAGGTCATCTGCACATGACTTTGGCAGTCTATACACTCCAACAATTGTTATATGTTCCAGGGTTGTCTTTATTGTCACAGTTACACAGTCTATAGTATTGGTGTTATCACTGAACATGTAATAATCACAGGTCTCATAACTATCTTTAATCCCTATCATAACACCTCCACCTTTTTTGTTAGAATGTATGTTACAGTAAAAACATGTATACCTTGACAGAACTGGTTTCCAATCATTGTTCTTTAACCATGTTTCACAAATAATAACATCAATCTTGTCGGAAGACAGCAAATTTTCCAATAAAAAAACTTTATTAATAATGCTCCTGGCAGTAACAACCATCAGAGATGCATCAAATGTTGCTATCTGTGAACTATTACATTTTTGACCTGCCAAAAATCCTGCCTAGTGTTTGTCAAATTTTGCAAAATATCTGCTGCAAAAATTCTCTTCTCTGATCTTGCCCCAAACTAGGCTTGGATGCTCTACACATTTCCATTTTTAAAACAGGACATTTCTTCATGTAGATATTTACCCCCAAAAATCTTTTCATTCATGGTGACCTGACTATCTTTGCTATAAGTGATTTGTGAAAAATATGTCTTAACACCAGCACAAGCTATACTATCTAAGAGGGCTGTTAGTTCCCTACTAACAGTCAGAGAATCCTTGTGGATGACATCCTTTGTACTGACATGAATAAAAACAGATCCGTACTTCCTTACATTAGGGTGTTTCAAGGCTCGTCTCACATCTTCTATTTTTGCTCCTGGCAAGCATAACACTATTCGATGTTCATTATCTTCTCTGCAAATATAAGTATCAGTTCATCTAATAACTGAATCTCCAATTACAAGATTATCTTTGCTGACCAGCTTTGAAGAATCTTCAGCTTGTAATACAGTAATGTCTGCTGTATCAATTGTTACGAAGGATAGATCTTCATCACCATTAGACCTATTAATACAACTGTTTTCTTTGTGTGTTAAATTCTCATCCAGCTGGCATTGTAAATCCACAACTTGAGTCATGCAGTCAACATCTGTCTTTCTCTTCTTTTTTCTTACAGTAATGTTCTTCAATCCTTCCACATTCAGTTTTGATTTATTCCTTTTCACCTGCCCCTTGACTCTTTTTTCTTCCTTCTCTTTTGGAAAAAATATGCCTTTTTCTGTAGACTGAAGGTTTTCTGATAGAAAAAAATATTATCATTCCTTGTAACCCGTGTAGTACATAAAGCAGTGTCCATTTTAGTACATATTCTCTGTACTTTACAGAGATTAGTCAGTTCTCTGTAACCTGTGTGTTACATAACAAAGCCATGTCCTTTTAGTACGTATTCTCTTTCCTTTACAGTCATTAGTCAGTTTCTTTTTCTTCTTTGTTATTTGTTGTGAACGTCTTCCTTTCTTTCTTTTTTTGTTTCCTTCTAAACAAACTAGATCCTCAGACTGCTGAATACGTACATCCAGAATTCCAAAGTTGTTAAGGACATTGTCTTGTTTCATAGGGGTTGAATGATCTTTGCAGACAATAGATGCATCATTTCCTAATTGTGTTCTATTTGTTCTTTGCCTAAGATTATTTATCTCACCAGTCCAATCATTAATATATGAAACAACAGTTCTCCAAGCAGTGCTAATTGCACAAGTGCAATCATCATCATTAAATCTAGATTTACTTCTAACAGCGGTAAGCAATCATCCAACTTTTGACACGAGAAACACAGATCACCAGTGTTATCAGCTGTTACCTTTAAATCTGCATAGCATTTATTACACTGTACAAGATATTTGTGCATTAGCAAATCATTAATTGCATACTCATTTAAGGAATCTATATTCAGCTTCAAACAAATAAAATATTGTAAAAGAAAAGCATAACCAGAATCAGTGACCACAGAATTCAAAGAGAACTTAAATCAACTTTATGACAAAAAAAATCACACAGGCAATATACAACTAAATACTAAATTAAGTACAGTAAAATTGTTATTACCATACAAGTTCTGCAGTCACACTTCTTTATAACAGTAAAGATCAGTAAATCACAAACCAAGGAAGGAATGTTTAGATATGCTCAGGATTTTCCTCTGCAGTCTATGTGAATTTATAGCTGTCTAGGCTCCCTGGGGTGGCTAGAGCTTACCCGTCTAAAACCTATCTCTTTCTGGCAACCAATAGTGAAATTAAAGGTAAAACAACAAAATATGAATCAAAGTAAATCTTGTTAACAAGCTATCCATTCCTATCTACAAACAGTGAGAAACAGTGATAGCAAATAGACGATAAATCCAAATAAAACTTGTCTTACCAGTCAACTCCTCAGTAAATCACAAACCAAGATAGCATTGTTTAGATGTGCTCAGGATTTGGATTGTTGCCATATTATCTACTTTTAGATAGAGAAAATCTCGTATTTTATACTTCATTACAGATTCTAAGTCAGGCATGCTGTCTGAACTGTCTACCCAATACACTAGAAAGTGTTAAGTGCTTTTAACAATTTGACCTGTATGAGGCAGTGTTGAGTTAAATGTAGGTCTTTAACTTGGATCATTCCAGAGATCAAAGTTTAGATGTCCCATTAAGACAAACTGCGGTATTAGTACAACGAAGAACTGACCTCACTGCTTCTTTTAATCTCTAAAAGGCAAGGAAACACACCAGAACCATGCCAATAAACAGGAAAACACAATATACTGCCCATCAGAGCAATGACAGAAACAATCCAAAAACATTCTACACCTGTAATGGCTGATTCTTTTCCCCTTCATGAATTCCACTGAAAGAGCTGAACAATTCAATGTCCATTTTGACAAGCATTATGACTGAACAACACAACCACCACTGCTGCCACATTTGTTGTATGCATGACCCCCAAGTTGTAACCCCCCCACTCTCTTCAGACTGTCACGTTAATCATCACAAATCATTTGGTAAAGCTTAAAACTTGCTCATCATCTTACTGATTTCCTGCTGTACAAATTTTTAAAATGGCTGTTCCTTACCCTCGCTCCACATCAATACCCTCATAAATACTAAAACTTGAAATCTTGGTAACTAGAAACCATGTTGCCATACTCTGGAAGTCCATGTTAACGATGCTTTTACAAAAAGCTGTCTTTTTAGATATGGTCAGTAAATTTTGATATTATCAGGATAGGAATGAGAGTGCTTCCATTCAAAACATCAGAGAATCTTCCTGTGGTGAATGATAAAGTGATCATGTGCCTAACTGGGGTAGACATATGCTTGTCATGTGCTTTAAGAAATGTGGGAAATAATCTGTCTTACCCTGGATGACCAAGAATGTGAAGAGAATTTAAACAGTGGTTTACCTGGTGTAGGGTACATGGGATGAAGTGGAAGACGTTTCATATTTATTGAGGGGAAGTCTTAGCCTAAAAAGAATGTAGGCCGGAATATGGATTTTTAAAGTATGTGCAAATAACTTATTTATATATTTATGGCCAATAACTGGAATGTTAAGTTGTAGCAATATGTAATGTAGATTTCATAGATTTTATACATATTCCAAGGCCACTAAGTCTTATGACCATTCATGCCTGGCCAGTACCCTCCCTCATGCCACACTTCGTTTCCCCAGGAGGCCCATACCAGTCAGTCTTGGAGTAAATCTATGGCTATCCATCCAGTCGTCTACATTATGTTTAAAGGAAGAGGGTGACTCACAGTGTTTAACACGCAGGGGAAGTTTATTCCAGAAGTTTTGGACATGCTGGATTCTAAAGCTGTCCTTCTACTATGTTTTTTATTTGTTAGCAAAGATTAAGTTCCTGTTTTTAATACTGGAGGAGATATTGGACTTGCAGAGATACAGGAGGTCTAGGATTACTGTGACTCTAATGGTGCAGTTAGTGAGACAGATATCCCCCTTCAAATATCTGTAAGACACAGAATAGGAGGGTGCAGCTTAAAGTGTCTCTTGGTAGCTCAGGAACTTTAGGCCTGTGACCTTTTTAGTTTGGGGTCTTTCTAATTGTTTGATATGTTTAGTATGATACATTCTAAAGGGTGAGCTGCACTTGATAATTGCTCTGGTCAATGCAGACTATAAGGGAGTGATTACCTCTTTAGACCTTGATTATATTCTTTTGGCAATTAGCTGTGCTAAATAAAAGGAT
>NC_056741.1:1600543616-1600578616 GCF_019279795.1 Protopterus annectens | reverse complement strand
ACCTCTGTATTGCTACCTGGGGAAACTACAACCCTCACACCTATAACTATAAACAACCATGATAACATCCCCACCCAGTTTAATAAATACTTTACTGAGACAATCCAGGCCCTAGCTAATAACCAACTTAATACCAGTCCCCCTACCTCAACAAATATACCAACTACAAATGAACCACAAGAACCACAAAATAATAACTCCCACTTTACCTTTCAGCCAGTGTCAATTAAAACTATTCAAAAACTCCTCCAAAAACTCAAACCCACCACCCTAGCTGCCGATAACCTACCCTCAGAATACCTCGAAATAGCTGCAGCAGCTATAGCCTACCCTGTTGCAATCCTCATCAACAGGTCTATCTCTGAGTAGAATGTACCCCATATATGGAAAACCTCCCATATCATACCACTACACAAAAGAGGTAACTCCTTTGAACTCAACAACTATTGTCCTATTGTTATTTTATCACCCTTATCAAAAATCCTAGAACGGGTCATTCACACACAACTCAGGGATTACCTTCAAAAAAACAATTTGCTATCCAAAAACCAGCATGGTTTTAAACCCTTTCATAGTACCATCACCTCACTTATAGCTTTCACTAATACCATGAATCAACTCAGAAACAATGGACAACTAGTCTCTGTCGTATTCTTAGATTTATCTAAAGCATTTGATATGGTAAACCACAATAAACTTCTCCATACACTATCGACCCTAAACCTCAGTTTCTCCTCCATCACATGGTTTAAGAGCTATGTATCAGGTGGGCAACAAGCAGTGAAATGGCAGAACAAATATCCTCTCTGCTACCAGTACCCGTAGGAGTCCCACAAGGGTCCATCCTAGGCCCATTACTCTTCACCCTATTCACCAATCAATTCTCATCCTCCACACCAAAGGCCACAATAATTCAATACGCAGCTACACCACAATCATATGTGCCACCTCAACACTTGAGCACCTCCAACTGAAGAATGCTTCTCACTAGCTGAAACCTGGTTCACCTACCACCAGCTTATTCTTAACGCAGCTAAAACTAAATTACTCCTCTTCACCTCTTATAGAACCTTCCCTCAAACAGAGAACTTTACTATCACCTCTAATAACAAAACTGCTATTACCCCAACTACCCACACCAAACTTTTAGGTGTGGAAATAGACAACCACCTAAGATTTGACTTGCATATTGCCCAAACTATAAAGAAAGTTCACAAAAAACTGGGACTACTCTATCGCAACAAGCAATTTCTCTTCAAGATATCCAAATCCACAATAGCCAGGACACATCTATTATCCACCCTCCTCTATGCATCCCCAGTATTAACTAACGTATGTAAATCCGAACTACACAAACTTGAATCCTGTTACAATAAGACAGCTAAATTTGCAACAGAATCATCACATAGAACACATCACTGTGAATCTCTCAAAAAACTGAACGGGTTGGAGTTCCCTCAACTACTTCAAATCAATCAATTGTCACTAGCACACAAGTTATACTACCACTCACACAAAATCCCAACCCTCCAAAATCTTATATGTCCTCACACCACAGCAAGAACCTTGAGATCAAGCACCCTTAACCTCCTTGAAGTTACCAAAAATAACAAAGAGACAGGAAAATCTCTCTTTAGCTGCTATATTTCCAAACTCTGAAACTCTCTACCTGCCCACCTAACATCAAATAATTCCATGACATAATTTAAAGAACTACTAAAAGCCCACCTTAAGAACAACTGGCTATGGTCCTGTCTCACCCCTGGGTAAAGACATACAAGCAATATCTCTATTCACTGGCAAATGTCAAGTCTAGTTTCTCACTGTTTCTGGTCCAAAAGTGACTTTATCACATGTATGTAACTGTCTGCATTGATAAGTACAAGTCTGTAATATACTGCATGTACTAAGTGTGTACAAGTCTGCAATATACTGGATGTACTGTGTGTACAAGTCTGTAATATACTGTATGTACTAAGTGTGTACAAGTCTGTAATATACTGTATGTACTAAGTGTGTACAAGTCTGTAATATACTGCATGTACTAAGTGTGTACAAGTCTGTAATATACTGTATGTACTAAGTGTGTACAAGTCTGTAATATACTGCATGTACTGTGTGTACAAGTCTGTAATATACTGTATGTACTATGTGTACAAGTCTGTAATATACTGTATGTACTAAGTGTGTACAAGTCTGTAATATACTGTGTGTACTAAGTGTGTACAAGTCTGTAATATACTGTATGTACTAAGTGTGTACAAGTCTGTAATATACTGCATGTACTAAGTGTGTACAAGTCTGTAATATACAGTATGTACTAAGTGTGTACAAGTCTGTAATATACTGCATGTACTGTGTGTACAAGTCTGTAATATACTGCATGTACTAAGTGTGTACGTCTGTAATATACTGCATGTACTAAGTGTGTACAAGTCTGTAATATACTGTATGTACTAAGTGTGTACAAGTCTGTAATATACTGCATGTACTAAGTGTGTACGTCTGTAATATACTGCTTGTACAAGTCTGTAATATACTGTATGTACTAAGTGTGTACAAGTCTGTAATATACTGCATGTACTGTGTGTACAAGTCTATAATATACTGCATGTACTAAGTGTGTACAAGTCTGTAATATACTGTATGCTTAAAGAAGCGTGATACCTCTGATTGTATATCTTACTATGAGCCTGTGCTTGCTGGCCTATATTTACTAATGTTATTAGACCTGTTTTGTATCTTAATGCCACAGTCCTTAATAACTTCTTCATGTATGGAAATAGAGCTTTTTCTCTCCGGTCCTCTGCTGAAAACGGACACATGTCCAGTTGGACTTTCCCGGTCAACAAATGTAAAATAAAAAATAAAATAATAAATAAAACAAGCACATCAGCCGGGCTGAGCCTGAAACTGGTTAATACTAACAAGTACATTACCCCAGTAAACAAATATAAATAAAATAAAACATCCAATCAAATGCAGATAAAGTATAGACAAATAATTGATACTGCTCAGCAGTGAAAGCACATCTGTAATGAGTGGCATCCTAGCAACCAAATTTAATTTCAATAATTACACTTCACTCTTTAAACTAAGAAACTGTCTAGTGCTCATCTGAATATTCCAGAGATGTGTGTTCTGAGATTTGTTGCAAAGTTAATTCACTAAAGCAGGACCAAGAGCCGAGAAGGATTTTTACCCAAGCTATGGGATGTCTCAGGACTTTGTTTTTATACCGCGGATGTTCTATAAACCCCTGTGCTGCGTGAACAAAGTGTGCAGTGGGAATCCAGTTAAAAAGAGCCTGATATTAAGTGCGTAGAAATCCAAAAAAGGGAGTTTGTGCACTAAGGAGATGAAGGCAAAAAGTGTCTTTCTTTTATAAAGAATTGGAGTGCTTTCCCTAAGTAACCCAGTGGTGTCACTCTTCTCCATGAGTTAGAGGGTGGGATAAAACCAGAAATTTTGTTTAGACAGGTTTTATGAATATAGAGGGGGAATAACCTGGGAAAAAGCAATATTCTAGCAAGGGAACAGAATTCTTTTACCAGTTCTTACACAACCTTCTATCAGATAGAACAATCCTTGTGAGTCTGTAATAACCTTTAAAGCCTTTTGCACATTTTTTTTTTGTAAACTGGCTTACACAGTAAAAAAAGTACAAAGACTTAGAGGCATTTTGTAAATTAGGAGATTTTCTAGAGCAGGACAGATGGATGTACAGTTTTACACTGGGCATTTCCTTTTTTTTTATAGCAAAGACCACTGATTTAGTTTTCTGTAAGTTATAAAATATGTTTCCAAGGATAAAACAGAGTGAAAACATATTCAGAAATCACCATGGAATGCCAGCTGCACTGAAGTCAGGTGGAATAGATTCTGGTTCAAATAAGTCTGTTATCACACAGAGTGGGACAACAATGGTGAAAAATAACTGAAACTTCATAATGGCAAAAATACTAGTCAGCTTTTAGTGAAAAGGGATGACAACACAAATACAAAGACAGCAGATGAGAAAATGACTGCCAATAATTCTTGTCCAGCAGACAAAATATCATTCTTATCCAGTGGAATGCTGTAAAATGTTAGTATGATATTATAATGTTCACCATTTTTTATTTTTATTTTTCATTTAACCAGGGTAGAACACTTATTCTGATGGTCCATCTTCATACTCAGTCCAGAAGATTACAACAAAAAAAGACAATGTACATGCAATTTTCAAATGCATAGTGATCAGTTGTGAAGCAAGTTTAACAAGCAGGCAATCAACAGTATAAAAATATGACTGTAAGTAAAAGAACAACTTAAAAAACAAAACAGACAAGTTACATAAATGGATCAAAATGTGGCATATACAGAACCTATCTACTATATACAGTATGGACAATAAGTTGTATATGGCAGGGAAAAGTCAAGAAAGTGTCGAAGGAATGTAGGAAAGATGAGAAAGGAAGGCTTCATTAGTTGAATAACAGCATAGTACAAGGAAAATGAAAGGCTAGAGGAAGGGGAACATATTTAGGTTACGTTACCTGTTGCATAACACAGGAGGTGCAGTTAGTTCATAGGTAGGTACTTGGCTATCGGCCCTGGGGCCTATACAAGCCCAGCCAAAAAGGTACTCTGGCTTTTGCCACCCAAGAAAATAGTGAGACAGATATCCTCCCCTCAAACATCTGTAAGACACTGAATGGAGGGTACAGCTTAAAATCTTTTGGTAGCTCAGGAGCTTTAGGGCTGTGATCTTTTTGGTTCAGGCTCTTTCTAATTGTTTGACCCATTTGTTCCTCTCCAGGGAAAACTATCATCTCTTCCATTCCCCAGTGAGGCAAGAACTGGTCATTAGTGAGTGAGACAGATTTTGACCCTATGGAGATCCCTACCTGAATTCTTCCTCATATATGGCTTGAAGATTTTCAATAGCTACTTGGTGTAAAACAGACATGCAAATACCCCCAAGTCAACTCCCTGTCTCAGCTTATTGATTGCTGTTTTACAGTGTAAGTCTGTGGCTAACCACTAGTGGGAAAAACAAATGTGACATGCCTAACCACCTTCCTCCCTTAAGAATGAGTAAGCTAGGGTTGGTCACTCAAGGTAATCCTTTCCTGCTCATGTTGCCAGCTGAACATGAGTTTTTCTGGCCATAGTATCCCAAATACATCAGAATAAAAACAATATAAAATAAGCAATAGAAACAAATGAATACATTGTCAAGGGCAACAGATTCCACTGTGTGCTACAAGAAAAACATTTAAAATGTACTGCATTTCTTCCATTTTTTGCGTTAATTATTCATATTTGTTTGATGCTGAATGAAAACGGGATACATTTCAATGCTTTTGCTGACTAAAAAATACAACATAAATGGTACTTGAATATAAAACACCATTTATAAGCATTAATATTTATTTTTAATGAAAAGTTCATGTCTACAGTACATGTTATTATTAAGTTATTCACATCTGTGTTTAAAAAAATGTTTTAAACTGAACACGTTTCTTTCTTTTCTGCTCTTTTGCAAAACTAATAGATGCCTTTAAATAAAAGACATTTTGATTGAACAATTCCTGAACTACCAATAAATATTGTAAATACCCCTACCCCATCTCCTGTATCTCTGCACAAGGCTACATTTACTCACCATTCACTATACCTATTTTAACAATCTCTCTTAACCTAAATGTTTTCCTTGCCCTGTTACTTATCCTTCAGTTCTTTCCACCCTTAATTCCACCTTTCTCTCCAACACTCCTCTTCTCCTTGGTTCATCTCTAGCCCTAGCAAGAAATAACACAAATATAACACAAAAATAACACAAATATAACACAAATATAACACAAATATAATGTTATCTGTTCCACTACCCCTTTTCATTGCAAGTATAATATGTAATCACAATCTCTGATATACTAAACTATATGCTCATAAACCTCTATAACTACATGGAATATAGCCTAGTAATAAATTTACCTTTTTTTAAGCACTTTCTACCAGAACGATTCTTGACATTTCTGTCAATCACTATAATTCTTGTTTGCATATTTGTTTACCAGAGTAGTGCACTGATCTCACTGGACATTTGCAGGCACACCCCGGGTGGGTAGGATCATATGAGAAATGAACAAGCACATCTACAGATACAAGGATATGCTATAAAACATATTCATACTTACAAATGCAAAAAATATGCCACAACATTTAGTTTAAGAAGCAATTTACAAAGTCAAAACGTGTATGGAAAAATGTAATTATGCTTAGCAGAGTTTTATGGATAAGCTATAGTTATAATAACTGAGATGGCTTATCCCACAGAGATAAGAGCATATCATTATATAGACATGCATGAAGACATTAGAAGAGGTAAGTGAGAAGACTTGCAGGAAAGGATACTATGGGGAGAAGACAAGAGAAACAACGAAGCATGATTATTTTTATGTTTATTATTTATAAATATCCGATATCATCTGTATTTTTAATGTCCGATGTCATCTGTATTTTTAATGTTATTCATTATGGATTCATGCTATATTTATATTTTCTATGGAGCTTTTTCTCCTCAGGCCTCTGCTGAAAAAATATTTTTTTTCTGCCCATTCTGGCTTTCCCAGTAAACAAATGCTATTTAAAAATTAAATAAATTAAATAAATAATCAGTACTGCTATCTTCTGTTTTAAACTTAGTAATAGTTTTTAATGCATAAGGAATTATTTATTTATTTGCAGTTGGTTTACCAGGATAGTCCATTGGGCCAAAAAGAACCTGTTTTCAATGGAGTCCTGGGGAGAAAAGCTCAAAAAACAGACAAACTAGGTACATACAAAAGACTGCTAATAATAATTATACAAAAGTAAAAGATACAACATTTGAGTTCAAAATTCAGGAGGCATTCAAACAATACAATCTAGTGAGAGATAATGTGAAATGAATATGCTGAGAAAAGTGACATTGTGTTTCACATACAGAGTAGTTATTTTGTAAGGAACATAAGCTTTGTAAGGTACAGTTAAGTAACATGAGCGTGAAAGGAGGATGAAAATACCATATATTTATGAGGGGTGGGAGCAAGAGCATTCCCATTGGGACTTTAGATGTATATGAAGAGATTTTTTGAACATGTAATGGTTGGAGGTGGTGCGAATGGATGGTGGGAGTGAGTTCCAGAGACGGGCTAGGTTAAAGGATAGCAAGTTTTTGCCTGGGGGATGAGATGGTTTATGTACTTCTAGTAGGTTTTGATTGTTTGACCTTAAAACTCTATCGGGTAGGTGCATCTTAAAGGCAGAAGACAGGGAGGGACAAAGAGAGGGGTTGAGAATGAGCTTGTGTGCTAGAGTTAGCTGTGTATAGATGAGATGATTAGGTAGTTCAAGCCAATTTAGTTTTTGGAGAGAGGAACAATGGTGGGTGGAGGACCTGTGGCTGTTAGCGAACTTAGCAATTTTGTTATAGCAAGAGGAAAGTTGTTTTTTTAGAGAGGTCTGAAGATTAGTCAGCAATGGTGCCCCGTAGAGAAGGGAGGGGATAAGAAAGGAGGAAGAGAGAGTGATTTTAGAGGAGCTTGTAAGGTACTGATTCTGACGGTAGAGCATGCCTAGTTTTTGATGGTTTTTTTTAATATTTAGTTGTAGATGGGAACTGAAATTAAGCTGGTTGTCAATTTGAATGCCAAGTAACTTGGTTTCAGACACCAGTTCCAGGGGTGAGTTATTTTGACTAGTAATCGAGAATGTGTTTATATCGAAGGGAGTAGTTTTAGAAGGGGTAAAGACCATTAGTTTAGTTTTGGAGGCATTGAGTGCTAGGTGGTTTATTTTCATCCAATGTTCAGTAATTGAAAAAGCTTCTTGAGTAAGCTTTTGGAGCATAGAGGAAGATGTGGCAGAGCAGATAATGGTAGAATCATCTGCATAATGGATGATGTTTGAGAATGGAATGGATTTGTGGAAATCATTTATAAATATATTGAAAAGAAGGGGACCTAGAATGGATCCTTGGGGAACTCCAGTGGGGGTATTAATGAAAGAGGAAGTGGCCTTTTTCCATATTACAGCTTGGTATCTATTTGATAAGTAGCTAGAGAACCAGTTCACGGAGGAGGGGGAAAGGTTAAGTTTTGAAAGTTTAGTTAAGAGCAGGCTGTGTGAGATAGTGTCGAAGGCCTTAGAGAGGTCGAGTAGTAAGGTAGAGACAATTTGGCCAGAGTCACGTGCTCTATTAACAGTCTCAAGGTAGGAGAGGAGGGCTGTCATAGTGCTATGATTTGGCCTAAAACCATGTTGTGTAGGGGTTAGAAGGTTATTTTCTAAGAGATGTGGTAAGAGTTGAAGTTGGACACACTTTTCTAGAAGTTTAGAAATGGGGGACAGGATAGCAATGGGTCGGAAGTTGTTGACGTTACAGTTATTGCCACCTTTATGCAGAGGAATGATAAAGGCTTGCTTCCAGAGTTGGGGCACTGTACATTCATGGATGGAGCGGTTGATTAGAATGCTTATGGGATAGGCAATTGCTTCAGCAGTTATACTTAGGAAGTAAGAGGGAATGTTATCAGGTGCGTTTGTACATGGCTTCAATTTCTGAAGGAGTTTTTTTATAGTAGAAGTGGGTATAGGTTTTAGTGAGAATAGAGCTGAGTGGGGAGGGAGAGAATTTGAGGATGGTAAGGGTGATGTGGAAGTTGGAGTAGGAGAAGAGGTGGAGGATAGACAGTGAGTAGATGGGAATGAGGAAGAAGTGGTAGTGAGGGGTGGATTGTTTGCAGGAGGGGGTGGGGGTGTATTAGATAGTGAGGTGGAGCTAGGGAATGAGGAAGTTAGTTTGCTAATAGATTCAATGAAAAAGGAGTTGAATTGAGTAGCTAAGTCTAAATCTGGGGTATTTGGGTCTGGGGTTAGGGTGTGTGGTTTGCTGGGGTTAAGGAGGGTAGAGATTCCTTTCCAGAATTTTTGAGGATTAGTTTTATTATTGTTTTGGAGTGTAAAGAAGTATTGTTGTCTATCAGAGATAATAAGCTTTTTTACTTTATTTCGAAGGGTTGTGTACTCAATGTGGTGTTCTGGGGTCTTGTGTTTCAGATAGAGTCCCCAGGCTTTATCTCTAAGGCGCATGGTTGATAGTGTGGTTTTGGTTAGCCAGGGGGCAGAATTAGTTTTTATTCTCTTTGTCCTCAAAGGGGCTTGGGAGTCTAGTATTTCTAAGAATGTTGAGTTTAAGTGAGCAACTGCATCTTCTAAGGATAGTGTCCTTAGATTGTTCCAGTTAATTGCTCTTAGGGAATTTAAGAAGGTTGATGGGTTAAAGTTTTTGTGGTTGTGGGTAGTAATATAATTGTGGGTGCGGTATGAGATACAGGGGAGTCGGTGAGTGAAGATAGGCATATGATCGCTTAGAGGGTCGGGAAGAGTACCACTGTCTGAATAATAGTGGGGATGTGACACTAGAATCCAATCTAGAATGCTGCCACAAGAGAGTTTTTTTGACGGACGTGTTACAGTGTTGATTAGCTGGGAAAAGTTATATAGGTTGATGTTAAGAGGGTTAGTTGGAGACTGGATGGAGGCCCAGTTAATATTTACATCTCCTAAGATTATGGTTTCATTGTTGATGTTGTTGGAGAGCCAGGAGAGGATATTTTCAAGTGTGGAAATATTATCCCCTGGGGGGATGTAGAGGGATGCTAGACATATGTGTTTGTGCTTATTAACTTGTAGGAGAGCGAGGAGTAATTTGGCGTTGTTAAATTGTGATGACTGATTACTTTTGATAATTTATATAGAAATACCTATAAATGAAACTCCACTGAGTTTGCAGATATTATGATGTCAGCTTACTTTTACAGTGTAAGCCTAGCTTTCTCAATTTCAGAGTGATTTTCTGATGTTTCCTTGCACACAGCAGCATCTGGTGGGTCAAATGCTGCAATGCTTTTCTGTCCTTATCATTCATTATTTATTTGTGGTGCCTTTTAATAAGTAGCTTTGCAAACTTTTTTTTATTATACCTTGGCCCAAACAAATTTAGTGTATCCTTAAGTGACATCACCCTGGGACTAACGAACTTTAATATTAGAGCACTTGCATCTGTGTATTGGTGTATCCATTAAAGTCTAGTGATGCATCCCCGCATTATTCCCTTCACTGAAGTTACAGAGATAAAGGTTAAGTGAATTATCCATGACATCAGCAAGGAAAAATGTGTTCTCATGAAAGAAATGAAAACCAGCAAAGACACAAAAATAAATGAATGGATGAAAAATGCAGCATAGTACTCAGGGTAGGTCAGTCACTTCATTCCAGAGTGCAGAAGGCAAGAAAAAATGTGAGAAAATCATTAAGTTATCTGAGTTTGGATATGGTTACTATTACTGGTAATACTCAGACATTTTATTCATCTTTATTAAATATAAATATACGTTATTCAAGTTGTAATCACTTCATAAAACAATATGGACAGAAAAAAATGGAGCCATGTAGCCCCATGATGCCGTTCTCCTCAAATGTAACCATATTCAGTACTTAATGAACAGTTTCAAACATTAGGATTTGCTAAAGCTAAACCACTAATCATTAACAGATTTAATATTTTCAGTAACATTTCCCCAAAGACAGCCTAATTTTGACATGACTAGAATGCCTCTGACTTGAAAACTTGTCTTCATCTAGCAGTTCTTGCAAGGAATATTTACAGACACAGGTTAGTTTGCCAATTACTGGGAAAAAGGAAGGCGGTATGATGATTTCTAGATAATTCAAGATGAAAGCATTATGAGGAGGACGAGCTAAGGCAGGATATGCCAAATGATCCTGAAGCAGCAGTAATGCATTTCAAGGAGGTCTGGATACTGTTAATGCTTTAAGACAGAGAGGGAGAGCATCTAACCTAGGGGAAAGGTTATTATGAAGCTAGGCGTGGGCATACTAAAATAACAGCTGAATGAAGCATTGTGTATATTGTCTGGTGTGCTAGAATGTGGTGCAGACACAAGTTAACAAACTTAAACATTCAACTCGATAAACAGGAAGAGGAAAACAGATGCTGAGAAACAGTAAAAATAAATAAATAAAATAAAGGAGAGTGTGTTAAATATCTGAAGTGAAAACAGTGAACAGTCTTTTCGGTATTACAGATAAGGTTAGGGTAAAAGGTAACATATTATGAGAAAAGACATCACAGACAGCAGTAAAAATACTTTACCAGTTAGTTTGGAGAATACTTTAATACCAGAATTAACAACAAATAAAAATTACAAACATATAACACAACATGTTATCTACCTCAGTAAACCTAAGTGATCACCTGTTCTTACGTCTTACGGAATTTAAGTCCCACAAATGAGTTTACTGAAATCTTGTCATCTTTTTTTGCTGGTCACAACTCTTGATCCTGTTGCCAGAGAGTTTCTGTTCACTTAAACATCACCTCCATCTTCACCTGGCTATCGTATCCTTCATTTCCTGCCCCATAACCACACTACTTCTATCCATCACCCCTTTCCTCTACTTTCACCAACCCCAGTCCCTCACACTGTCTTTGCTGGTTGCCTCTCTTATCCCTCCTGCACCTTTCATACAAGATTTCTCTGCTGTTCTTTGTCATCTCCTCTCGACATCTCCCTTCTGATTTACTGTCCATCCTTGATTTCCTGCATCTTATGCTGCTTGTGATGTAGTTTTACTGCATGGCCGTCTCTTACTCTGACTACACTCTGTCACTGACCATCTCTTACTCTGACTACACTCTGTCACTGACCATCTCTTACTCTGACTATACTCTGTCACTGACCATCTCTTACTCTACACTCTGTCACTGACCATCTCTTACTCTGGCTATACTCTGTCACTGACCATCTCTTACTCTGACTACACTCTGTCACTGACCATCTCTTACTCTGACTACAATCTGTCACTGACCATCTCTTACTCTACACTCTGTCACTGACCATCTCTTACTCTGACTACACTCTGTCACTGACCATCTCTTACTCTACACTCTGTCACTGACCATCTCTTACTCTGACTACACTCTGTCACTGACCATCTCTTACTCTGACTACACTCTGTCATTGTCACTGACCATCTCTTACTCTGACTACACTCTGTCACTGACCATCTCTTACTCTGACTATACTCTGTCACTGACCATCTCTTACTCTGACTATACTCTGTCACTGACCATCTCTTACTCTGACTACACTCTGTCACTGACCATCTCTTACTCTGACTATACTCTGTCACTGACCATCTCTTACTCTGACTATACTCTGTCACTGACCATCTCTTACTCTGACTACACTCTGTCACTGACCATCTCTTACTCTGACTATACTCTGTCACTGACCATCTCTTACTCTGACTACACTCTGTCACTGACCATCTCTTACTCTGACTATACTCTGTCACTGACCATCTCTTACTCTGACTATACTCTGTCACTGACCATCTCTTACTCTGACTACACTATGTCACTGACCATCTCTTACTCTGACTACACTCTGTCACTGACCATCTCTTACTCTGACTATACTCTGTCACTGACCATCTCTTACTCTACACTCTGTCACTGACCATCTCTTACTCTGACTACACTCTGTCACTGACCATCTCTTACTCTGACTATACTCTGTCACTGACCATCTCTTACTCTACACTCTGTCCCTGACCATCTCTTACTCTGACTACACTCTGTCACTGACCATCTCTTACTCTGACTATACTCTGTCACTGACCATCTCTTACTCTACACTCTGTCACTGACCATCTCTTACTCTGACTACACTCTGTCACTGACCATCTCTTACTCTGACTACAATCTGTCACTGACCATCTCTTACTCTACACTCTGTCACTGACCATCTCTTACTCTGACTACACTCTGTCACTGACCATCTCTTACTCTACACTCTGTCACTGACCATCTCTTACTCTGACTACACTCTGTCACTGACCATCTCTTACTCTGACTACACTCTGTCATTGTCACTGACCATCTCTTACTCTGACTACACTCTGTCACTGACCATCTCTTACTCTGACTACACTCTGTCACTGACCATCTCTTACTCTGACTATACTCTGTCACTGACCATCTCTTACTCTGACTATACTCTGTCACTGACCATCTCTTACTCTGACTACACTCTGTCACTGACCATCTCTTACTCTGACTATACTCTGTCACTGACCATCTATTACTCTGACTACACTCTGTCACTGACCATCTCTTACTCTGACTATACTCTGTCACTGACCATCTCTTACTCTGACTACACTCTGTCACTGACCATCTCTTACTCTGACTACACTCTGTCATTGTCACTGACCATCTCTTACTCTGACTACACTCTGTCACTGACCATCTCTTACTCTGACTACACTCTGTCACTGACCATCTCTTACTCTGACTATACTCTGTCACTGACCATCTCTTACTCTGACTATACTCTGTCACTGACCATCTCTTACTCTGACTACACTCTGTCACTGACCATCTCTTACTCTGACTATACTCTGTCACTGACCATCTCTTACTCTGACTATACTCTGTCACTGACCATCTCTTACTCTGACTACACTCTGTCACTGACCATCTCTTACTCTGACTACACTCTGTCACATATGGCTGCTATCTGTACCTCCCTTTCTGTCTTGGCCTTTTCTCCTAATACCTCTGTTTTGTGGCTGTGCCTCCCAATTTCTTAATAATCCTCTGACAGTCTCTACCAAAGCCCTTCTGTCATCCTGCCATTTTCCCTTCCCATCTTTCCTCACCTTATGCTGTCTGTTAACATTCTGCTTCCTACTTCTGCTACCCTTCTGCCCCATCCGATCCAGTCCAAATCTCTTGCTTCATACTTGACTAGTTCACTGCTATCCCAGCTCCAATATTCTCCCATAAGGCTCCCTTATTCTCTTCAAGATCCTGTATTCTCTTACCGTCCTAAAGCTCTGTGAGCCAACCAGCTGCCCGACATGGAGAACACTTCACAAGCCTCTCTGCTACTTTGTGACATCCGACCTGTGCTACTGCTTTTACACGGATCAGGTGTTGTAAGTTTTTTTATTTAAAAAAAAAAATCACAATTTTTTCAGTTTTAAAAGTGGAACACTGAGTTACAGTCATATTGCTGTCAGCAGTTGTGATAACTCATAACCACATCCACTAGAGTTCATATGTACAGCTATATAATGCTTAGGGTTCTATTTCTTGGCACTGGAGGTGTTACCCTAGTATTTCTTAAAAGTGGCAAGGGACTGTAGTTTTGAATGTTAGCAGGTAGTTTGCTCCAAATCCCTGTCATGGAAATAGAGCAAGTGGCTCAGAGTGACTGCTGCTTTTTACAACTGACAAGAGCAAACTGCTGTTGGGTCATAAAGGCCTGATTGTAATTCTTTTGTTACAGGAGAGTTAAGTAAAAGGACACAAATTACAGTATAGAATTTTTTTTGTAGTAACATTACTTGGGAAGTTTTGATACAATGTTTAAATTGTGGCCACTTTTGACAAGGATATGCATGTGTTGCTGCAACGGGATATAAAAAAGGTATCTATTTTGTCATATGATGCCTCCAGCTTTGTGAGCAAGAAGGTTGGTATGATGGTCAAAAAAATGCGCCCATATAGTAGTTTAGGTATTAAGAGTAGTAACTTTCACTGTCGTTCTGGCCTTTGCAGTTGAGAAACATTCTTTTGTAAAGAAGATCTATTAGCATGTCTGTAGCAGAGATAAGGCAGCCAGCACCATTGTGACCAGGTCACAGCTGACCAGAGTTTGATCAGTGGCTCTGGTGCCTGCAGGCACTGGCCTAGGAGGACAGACATGCGCAGCCACTGCCAAGTACCTATTCTAGTGGGAGTGCCAGGTAGTAGCCACTGCAGTCCTAGTCAGCCAAGCCTGTCCAGATACAGTACTTAGTACCAGCAAGTAGAGGGGAATCGAGCATGTGCAGGCATGTTTCCACTCTAAGGTATGCAACTGTGGGACTGGCAAAGCTGCTGAAATGAAGTGGGATGCACCCAATAGGGAGAGGGCAGGTTGCCCCCCAAGACCACCAATCAAGCCTGTGCCCTACCATCCAGCTCTCTCCAGGAACAAAGAGCTTATCAGGACTCCTATATGGGAGTAAATGGTGTTCAGGGCTCTTGTCCAACTGAGAAGTTTCCAGCTCCTGTGGCCCTGGAACACTAAGGAAATGAAGGTATCAAGGATGCCATCCATAACTCTCAGCTTTCCAGACTTTCTCAGAATGTCCAGATTTTTGCCTCATATTTTAGATGTGTTCCTCATAAAACTTCTGGTTTTCTGGCAACCCAGTGAGGACTGAATTCACTAAATAAAGACAGACAGTTAAGTTTCAGACTTCATATCCTTCTGAAAAATGCATGATAACACAAAAACTTTTATTCTTGTAACATCCTAAGTTCATATGAGTAATATTTTAAAATTGTCCCTATTTTTAGGCCTTTTCCACCCATTAATTTTGGCTTTGTCCAGATTTCTTGTACAATGAGGTAGAGAGGTATGGTGCTATCTACTGGTTGGGGTGATTGTTTAAGAGTACTAGTATCAGGAGAAAATGGCACAGATATGTAGGACTTTAGTGGAGGATAGACTGTTATTAATGTTAAATTAAATGGGGTTTACCCTATTGCTGAGATATGCTAAGAAATTAAACACCAGGTAGGTGAGAAAAGAACTGTTTTTTTGGGTGGTCTTTTTGGTTAATTTACTAAAAGGTGATAGCAAAGGCATAAGTCTGAAGTTTGAGAGATATAAGGGGAGAACCTTGTGAAGGGGTAGTAACACAGCCTATTTCCAAACTGGGTGAATAACCAGGTGTATAATTAGGCATATAGTTAGGTGTATAGTGAGGTGTATAATTAGATATATATAATTAGGTGTACAGTTAGGTGTATAGTTAGGTGTACATCTAGATGTATAATTAGGTATACAGTTAGATGTGTATAATTATGTGTACAGTTAGGTGTATAATTAGGTGCACACAGCCTTATACAGAACTGCATCTCTGGAGTGTTATTATGGGGTGTACAAGCTTGCTGGCTCCTAAATACAAGAACTTTTTTGCTATCACACAAGGCTGCCTGTCAGAAGTGGACAACCTAATTTTGTGAGTCTCGACACATCATCTGTGAAGTCTGAAACTCGGTGTTATATCTTTAAAGTATTTTTGCAGGGGGAACAAAATCCCTGCTTCCCCAACACCCCTGCTACTTACTTCAAGAATTTTCTGTCTTTTATTTGCTGCTACCAACCATCAACTCTTTTGCCCCATTCATCCAACTAACCTATTCATTCCCTTCAGCTGCTAAAAGTGAGGACTGGGGTGACCATACAGACAGAGCATCATACTGTGGGGGCAGGTGGAATTTTACCCTGCCATCAGTGAGTTGGTTACAGCTTTGAGTTTGAACTTCCATCCTGCAAGGTAAGCATCTCTGCCTCCATGTAATGTACCTATCTTGGGTCCCCAACATCAAGGAGTATGCAGTGGGGCACTATGAGGGCATACAACACCTCTGTGATAGCATGTCATCTCTTCCATAGCCCCATTCCCTCCCAACCTGGCATACACTCTGATGTGCTCCCTGAAACACTGGCAACACACCACCTACATTCCTTCTTTGAACACAGTCCTTATACTTCCACCCAGAGAGAGAGAGAGACAGAGACAGACAGACAGACAGACAGAAGCAAGTAAGCATAGCCCCCTCACTCATCTAACTCCCCTTATTGATTTCTCCAATGCTGGGGCTGCTGATGGAATTCCAGTCATCAGGTCATAGGCAGAACTTCTTCCCTACATGTTGTGGAGCTGATTACTTACTTCAAGATCGCTGTATCATGGCGTGGGGGAATACTCCAAGATGCCACAACCATGTATGTAGTGTCCATCCTCTGATTTGTACTTACAGTTCCACAGTTCTAATGGTTGTAATTATGGACCTTGGACTTTCAACAGGCACCTATATATTATCAGATTTTAGGGGGTGTATATCACATCAAAAACCACCAAAATTCAAGAAAACTGTTGTAATACCACACGAAAGAAGACTCCGTTGCAATTTTGTAAAAGGTTTAATCCAAAGGTTATAGTTTCATTCAATAGCACGAAAAAACACACTTCTATTCTCTTCTCGATGAAATTGTTTTACAATAAACTTACAAATAGTACATTTCCCACATTTCTTTGTTCCATATTCCTTGACCTGTGACAACATTGGCTGATATACCATTCTAAACCTGCTATGTATCAAAAAATCTTGTATATTTCTGCCCCTACGGTATGAAAAAACTATATTTTTGTTTTTTAAACACTCTACTTCCTTTTGCAATAGCTTCCAACTATTTAAAACATAATTTTTAACACTATTAGAAGCTATAGAAAAAGTAGAAACAAAATATACATTCTCCTTATTATCCTGTGTTGTATTCCATGCCCCCCCAGGATAATACCTTCCACATTTTTTAACTTTATCCAAACTCTGATTTATGTTATATTGATTGTAACCCCTTTGTATAAATTTATTACAAGTTGCCATAAGTTCCTTCTCCTTAACTATAGCATTACTGCACAATCTGTTTACCCTATTTAGTTCTGTGTAGGGAATAGCTTTCATAATATGCAAGGGATGATGGCTGCTACCATGTAATACAGAACCACTTCCTGAAATTTCCTGTGTATTTGATACTCTATTTTTTGTTCTTCTTTTCCCATAATAGAAATATCTAAATATTGCACTTCTTGGCCCATCTGTAGCCCATCAAATTTAATATTCATTGAATTATTCTGTATTTCAGTTAAAAAATTGCCAACTTCTGATTGTCCCCCTTTACATATAAACACTAAATCATCAATATAACGATAGTACATCTGTACATATTTCTCAAAAAATGCATTAGTATATATGTATTTATCCTCGAAAAATCCCATAAATACATTTGCATAACTAGGGGCAAAGGCTGCCCTCATAGCAGTGCCCTGCTTCTGTTTATACATGGAACCATTGAATTCAAACATATTGTTAGTTAAACAGATGTCAAACAATTCCATTGCATAATTCACCACACTTTCATTACCCAAAAAATACTTAATAGCCATCTTTCCATCTTCATGTCTTATGTTCGTATAAAGACTCACCACATCTATTACCACAAAATACATATCTGCCTTCCAATACACATCTTTTATCTTTGTGATAAGGTCAAATACATCTTTAATATAAGATGGTAATTTACATACAGTGGGCATTAAATACTGATGTAAAAACTTTGAAATATTTTCCAAATATCCATTAGTTGCTGACACTATTGGTCGTCCTGGTGGAGGAAAGACTTTTTTATGTATTTTTGGAATGCAGTAGAAACATGGCATTCTTGGAGTATTAATACTGAATTTTTCTTTCACATCTTTATAAGAAAAATAATGTAATCTATACCCTTTGTCTATAATATATTCATACTTTTTGTGCCTCATTGTACTGTCTCATGTCTATAACTTCATATATGTTCTCATTATTCAAGTGTTCATAACACATTTCTAAATACTGCTTCACATTTAGTGCTACCAATTTCCCTCCTTTATCAGAAGGTTTAAATATTATTTTATCATTTTGCTTAAATTATTCAAACAGTCCCATTCAATTTTGGTAAGATTATACATACTTGCCCTCTTATTCTTACTTTTGAATACCTCACATTCCATTTCCACATTATGTGTTAATGACTTTTGGAAATATCTAATACATTCATTACTTTGAGGTGGCATATAAGTACTGACTATAGGAATTGAACTCGTGTCCAGTTGTCTATACTCATCTATCTCATTTTCAATTACAGGAAAAAAACTCTTCCTCACTATTAGTTAATATAGTTGTATTATCCACTAATATAGTTGTATTATCCATTTGTTGTGTATTTTCTACTGGGAAATCTTTTTTTGACCAATGAAACATTTCCATTAAATGTAATTTGCGAGTAAAATGAAATATGTCTGCTTTTAACATATGTACCCTCGGGATGACTGTGGGTGCAATTTCAAACCTTTGTTCAAAACATTTACTGCACATTCTGATAAATAACAACCAGATAAATTTACTACATATTCATTTTATCATACTCACAACCATTTTAGTCCCATTGTCCTTCCCATCTCCTTCTTTTACTGTTGTTGTTACTGCTGTAACTCGCTCGCTGTTTCCCCTTCCCTCCCCCATTGTACCCCTGTCCATTCCAGCTGCGTTTCCGATTGCCACGGTTCTCAGGAAACGTATTCATTCCCTTCTGGTTTCCTGGTGGAGGGAGTGCTGGATAATCTTCATTATCCGTTTCTGCTTCCGTTTGCGACAGTCCGCTCTCCACAGAAGCATATCCTTCTCCTTCCCTTTGCATCTCCTTCTGCTCAAAATGTACGCGCTGCCGACGGATCTTCTGATTGGTTGGAAACAAAAACGCCCTCTTGTTCTCATAATCACGTAGATCTCTGTGTAGTTTACTTTTTTTACGTTCAATCAGTTCTACTTCGTATTCATTCAACTGTTCATTAGTTTTCATCAGGAACTGATGTAATTCTTCCTGTTTGATTTTATTGGAAATATTGATACACAGTACTTTAATTTCTTCTCTCAGTTTTTGTTTTTTGAGTATATCTCTCTCTATCAAAATTTTAACCCATTCTTTACTGCATCTATGTGCCGCTGCTATCCACCTATCACAGAACTGCTTATCTTCCGAATTGGTAACATCAAAGGGTGTAGATGGATTTTTTATGCTACGTAAACCCCTCGGGGTAATGTCTAATTCTTCATACCGTTGCAGGCTCTGTAAATTAAGAAACACTGAAGTTTCTTTGAATAATAATTTCTCAATTTGTATATAAGAGTCCCGGACCTCCGGAGCCAAAACAGTTTCTTTTTTCTTTCCCACCCTTGAGAATGGGTTCTGTTGCCACAGCTTACGATCTTGCTGCCATTTGTTATACAGTCCAGACACTGTATCTCCATTTAACACTTCTATGTATAATTAGGTATACAGTTAGATGTGTATAATTATGTGTACAGTTAGGTGTATAATTAGGTGCACACAGCCTTATACAGAACTGCATCTCTGGAGTGTTATTATGGGGTGTACAAGCTTGCTGGCTCCTAAATACAAGAACTTTTTTGCTATCACACAAGGCTGCCTGTCAGAAGTGGACAACCTAATTTTGTGAGTCTCGACACATCATCTGTGAAGTCTGAAACTCAGTGTTATATCTTTAAAGTATTTTTGCAGGGGGAACAAAATCCCTGCTTCCCCAACACCCCTGCTACTTACTTCAAGAATTTTCTGTCTTTTATTTGCTGCTACCAACCATCAACTCTTTTGCCCCATTCATCCAACTAACCTATTCATTCCCTTCAGCTGCTAAAAGTGAGGACTGGGGTGACCATACAGACAGAGCATCATACTGTGGGGGCAGGTGGAATTTTACCCTGCCATCAGTGAGTTGGTTACAGCTTTGAGTTTGAACTTCCATCCTGCAAGGTAAGCATCTCTGCCTCCATGTAATGTACCTATCTTGGGTCCCCAACATCAAGGAGTATGCAGTGGGGCACTATGAGGGCATACAACACCTCTGTGATAGCATGTCATCTCTTCCATAGCCCCATTCCCTCCCAACCTGGCATACACTCTGATGTGCTCCCTGAAACACTGGCAACACACCACCTACATTCCTTCTTTGAACACAGTCCTTATACTTCCACCCAGAGAGAGAGAGAGAGAGACAGACAGACAGACAGACAGAAGCAAGTAAGCATAGCCCCTCACTCATCTAACTCCCCTTATTGATTTCTCCAATGCTGGGGCTGCTGATGGAATTCCAGTCATCAGGTCATAGGCAGAACTTCTTCCCTACATGTTGTGGAGCTGATTACTTACTTCAAGATCGCTGTATCATGGCGTGGGGGAATACTCCAAGATGCCACAACCATGTATGTAGTGTCCATCCTCTGATTTGTACTTACAGTTCCACAGTTCTAATGGTTGTAATTATGGACCTTGGACTTTCAACAGGCACCTATATATTATCAGATTTTAGGGGGTGTATATCACATCGTTGAACTCTTAATGTGTCAAATACATAATTGTCGAACTACCTACTCAGAGAAGGACCTAATCATCGAAGTGGAATTAATCGGAAAATTATACTTGGCCAACACCATGAAAGGTAAATTTTCTTTTATGTTTTTGCAGGGTGCCGCACACATTTTTTTCAGGATGGCCAAGAAAAATCTTTTGATGAATTCCACTTCAGTGATTAGGTTGTTTTCTGAATAGGCAGGTCAACAATTAGGGTTCAATGATTAGGCATTTGATAAATTAACAGTTCACTGATGTGATATAGACCCAAGTTTAGGAGGGAGTATATGAAATGTATTAAGGCTGGTTTGGGGTGAATGCATTACTTGATTTAGACTTTTTGAGTTGTGTGTTTTGGGAAATGTTGGCATTTTTTTCCAGTATTATTTTGTCCCTGTCCCTGCTAACCACCAAACCTCCACCTACTGGGCTTCAGTCCATTTACTTCCTTTTACTGGGTAATCATCTCTAGAAGGACAACATTGTGGGCAATAATCAGAGAAGCCATGAGGGTACTTTATGCCCCTGTTTCCATCTCAGTCTTGATGTGGGGTTATATGAGCATTTCTATAATCCTTAACTCCTTCTCTATATGGCTAACATAGGCACCCTATCACTGCAAGGCATTCATTGTCCTGCCCTAGATGTATGTGCGCACACACACACACACACACACACACACACACACACACACACACACACATCATCACCTTTTTGGGATACCAAATCCATAGGGTCTATATTATATGCTCAAAGTTTTAAAACTTTGACGCTCATATGATCGACACCATATGAGTGAAGTTTTAAAACATCAAACATATAATAAAAATAAACAAAAACAAAAAGACCTGGCTGCACCCAGAAGACCCGTCGTTACTTAAATATACCAACTTTGAGATCGCACTTCAGTGGAGTAAAGGGAAATATTCCCTATGGCAATCTCCGTTGAAAATTTTGAGCTTTCAAAAGTTCGCTCATATGGTATCGCCCATATGAGACTCGAACTTTTGAAACATCAAGCTTCTGACATAAACCCAATCCATATAGTCTCTAGTACAGCCACTAACTAAATGAAGAATCACTTATTTCTCCCCCCCCTTCACTCTTAGAGTGGATGAACTGATGAATGGCACACACTTACCCCCAACCCAGTATTTTCAGCACTGAACTGCCACTCAAACTCAAGTCATCTGGGAAATTGTCAGGCCTTTATCCCTGTATGTCACATAACTAGGAAAGTGATATTGAATACTGAAAAATTCTTAAATGAGAAGGAAATAATTTGTCACTGTGCTTTGGTGTTTGGTTAGATAAAGGGCTGGATTTGGCAGATTTTCCTGGATAAAGAAGTGTTTATTTTCCTCCTGACCTAAACAGTTTTGGATTGGAGTGGCATGTGACTGAAATATTTGTGTTTTGAGTAGAGTAATTGGAGTTTGTACTGATTTCTGGGAGTACTGAGCTGATGTTTGGGACAATAATTCTGTTTGTGAGTAGGTCTTCCATAATAAGTCTGCCTTGGCTACAGCTTGCCTAAGTCATGCTGTTATATGTTGTTGAGCCCATAAAAAAAATTTGTATTATTTTGAACGGGGACTATGGTGCTCATATGAAGTCGGGCTGAAAAATTAAAGTACTTCTCAATCTTGTCTAGCAAAGAACGGTACAGACAGTGACTTCAGTCAGTATTTGCATTCATTTGCTCATTTTTTTTATTTAACATTTGTTGACCGGGAACGTCCGACTATGTTCCACAAATCCTGTTTTCAGCAGAGGCTTGGGGAGAAATGCTCCAGATGCATGTCTTTGGAATATGGGAGGAAACCAGAGTAAACCCATGCGAGCACAGGGAGAACATGCAAACTCCACACAGAAGGCACCCCAGCCGAGAATCGAACCAGAGAACCTCTTGCTGTGAGGCGACGATGTTAACCGCTGCACCACTGCGCCACTCATATCTTTATATGGGGAATGCTGACATAAAGGGTTTGATTCTGACCTCTGGTTATTAAGTAATTTTGTAATAGTCTGCAGACTAATACCTAATATGAACCTAGGAGAAATTACTTTGGTTTTGGATTTGGAAAATACTGGGAATTTGTGAACATTTTGTCTATTTTCCTTGTTGCATGTAGCAGTATATGGTTGCCAGCTGTCCTGAGTGCTTTGATATTGTTTGGTGCTGATGAAAAAATGCAGTGAAATGTGAATTCCATTTTGGATTGTTTATTTATTTTAGAAGTACTGGCTATCAAAGTGTAAAATTCAGAGAAGATAGTTAGCTTGAAGGTAGGGAAAGAGGGTCACAGAGTGTTGGACCTAGTGTATCTGTATGTCATGTGTGTTGTTACTTTAGATTTAAAATTGCTCTGTAGTAATTGTAAGGTGTTATCCAATTGGGCAAAGCAAATTTTAGAGGTATGAAGATACAGGTTACTTTTAAATGTTTAAAGCAGGGATCTAAACTCATGGCCACCAGGCTATAAACAGCTCTAAAGCCAGCATAATTCTTGGTAAATGAAGTCAATGCACTACATATCAACTACATGGACTACCTTTTTTTTTTTGCTTTGGGTACTGTAGCCCCCTGATGCGTATGCTGGTACTCATACAACATTTATATTTGAGACTTGAGACTCCTGATTTAGGGGTGTCTTTTTAAAAGATTATAAAAATGATTGCTTAGTTGATTGATGTATTTATTGTTGATCCAGTGGATATGAAGGCAACAAACATGAAGTGTGATACCTGCATCTACAGCCCTTAAAATATCAAGTCAGAAACTTTGATTCCGGTTGTATATGTGCTAAGTTTGAGATTGTGGTAATTCAGAGAGTTCCTTTTACTCTAACGTACAGTGATTTCTGAGTTAGTCGACATAAAAGCAGTTGGGTAGGGGTACAACATCCCAAATGGATGAAGCCCCCCTACAAAAATAATGTTACAGCTGGTTTCAGGATTCATTGTTTTTAATGTGGCTTGTGGTTTTGTGTTTATACTTTTGATTGTTGTAGTTTTCTGCACTGATGTCATGTTGTACATGAGAGTATGTCTTTATGTAGTGGACATACTGGTGAAAAATGTCTGAAGTTATCACACAAGGCTTTAACCATGTTTACAATAGAGCAAATATGTCTGGAGAGTAATAATGAATCTAAGCATATAGTTCTTGCAGTTTATGTATTTTTTTCCTTTTCTTGTATGCTTTTCCCTCTGTGCTTGCTGACAATTGAGCCCTCCTCAAGTGGACTTTATTCATTCCTCTATACTGGTCATCCCAAACATATGGGTGAGACCTGACTAGAAATGAAATGACAAAAGTAGCCAAGGATTTTGTTCATGACCTTAGATTTATAGGTAAAAACTAGGCTATTACAACCCCCCCTTAGTGATATTCTAGTTTTGCTGACATTGCTAGTGAGGCCCTGACCCCCTTGCTAGTGACTGACATAAGCAGGTGGATCAACACAGGCTGTCCTGTGCATTTCTTTTCTTCCAGTGACATGCAGTGATGGTTACCATTACTAGGTTGGAGCTGGATGGGGTCACTTCAGTACCCTTACAAGCCTACACTTGCTTGGTAGTGATTGACCAACCAGAACTGCCACTCCATCCTTTAGGATGGGTGAGCCAGCATCTCCTTCTCACTCCCATCTTCCCTCACTCTCCTCTTCCCAGCCACTACTCAAATCCAAGTCATCTGGGCTGTTGTCAGGGCTGTCTCTCTTCTACACCACAGAGCTGAGCTTTCAGCTGATTTTTCTCAGTGCCTGGAGAAGCATTAGAAGCGATTAATAATGCCTTTTTTGGAACAGGCTTGGATTACAGTCTATGTTCCCAGATTGTTGTGATGAGTATTCCTTTCATGTCATACTTATTAATTTCTGAGGGGCCAGGGGTGGCACAGTCAGCAGACACTACTAGTGCACATGCAGTTGACATAACACACAGACTAAAAGTATGCTTCACACATTCAGGGATCCCAGCACAAAAACATACAGTACAGCTTCAGGATTCTGACTCCCTGACAATAGTGGCTACATCTCTGCAATAGTAAAACTGAGGTAATGGGTGATATTCATCATGGGAATACAGAAAGGACAGGATACAGCAGCAGCTTCATGGTACATAAAAATACAGCTTATGAGATGTGAAAGGAATACCACAGCACAATTCACTGGATTTGGGTAGAGTGCTTTACTAAAGTGGTGTAAACAGTCTTTTGTAGTTTTCATCATGCTTAAGTAGGATGAAGTTCAGTGGCCAAGAAATGTGGCTCCAAAGCCAACACCATGCTGTTGTGAAATGGAGCCATGACCGTGGCCCTGATGATGAGCTGGGTTTTACTAGCAGGTCTGGCAGAACAGTAAAACGTAATAAGAGATTACGTTTCCAGTCCTGAGGGAAGAAGGCTGTTTAAACCTGAGTGACTGCCATCTGGTGGACATCAGGTAGCATAGCAGCAACAATAGCTAATTTCGGGCACTTAAGCCCACCATGCATTACAAGTAGCACTGCAACTGGGGAGTCTGCCTATGTGTTGTGTGTGTGTGTGTGTGTGTGTGTGTGTGTGTGTGTGTGTGTGTGTGTGTGTGCCAGAGAGAGAGAGAGAAACCATACGTATCATTGCACACAACACTACAGCACTTGCTATAGGAAGACACCCATCAGTATTGAGGGGAAGGCTATAGTACATGAAACACTCCACGTACCTAGATGATAGGCCATAATTGGCCAGCTGCCATTTTCAATTCTGCTGTAAAAGCAATAGGAGAAAGAAAAGAGAGACCAAGGGTAGGGGGCAAAGCAATGGGAGAAGGCAAAGAGAGAGCTGGGGGAGGGGATTGGCCTGATCATCTAGGGAGCAGGGACAGAAAAAAGATAAAGTAAAAAAAATGGCGTTACAATGGCCCCATGCTGATAAAACACCACAGACTGGCTCCTGATATCAGAAACTCATGAAGAAGCCTTAGCTAATTTAATAGTAGTTGTAGCTGTCAGAATATGATGCTCTGGATAAAGATCATAAAGTACAAATCTTCCGTTATGAAGAGGTATTAATGGAAAAAGAAGACATAAGCAAAGCAACATGGGTGAAATAAAATTCTAACTGCTTTGAGAAATAAGGCCATCAGTCTCTATAGATAAGCCATAAGAAAGGAGAATAGCCAAGTCTGGCATTATTTAAAATATATTATCAAAAGGATCAGCTATGAACAGCATAAAAAATATAGGTCTCTGTCAGAAGATTGAAAGTTCAAAAGACTGAAAATCAAAATATCTAAAACTCAAAATATCAAAATATTTTTAATGCAGGGATAAACTCCCCTGTACCCATCATGTGGGGAGATGTTAATTAGATATACCAACTCTAAGAATGCACAACAATTCACCCCGGGGATCACTTCTGTGGCTCTGCTTGAGAGGGGCACAGGAAAATAATTTTCTTGGGTGGTGAAAGCCAGGGTACCTTTTTGGCTAGGCTTATATAGGCCCTAGGGCCAATAGCCTAGTACCTACCTATGAACCTATGAGAAAGGGCAAATTCCATTTTCGATATTTTGAGTTTTAGAGATTTTATTTTCAGTCTCTTGAACTTGCGATCTTCTGAAGGGGATCCGTATTTAACTCTTCTGACAGACTGGATTCTAGGGGATAAAAGCCTTGCTTAAATTTAATCAATTATCTTCTACAAAATAATTTTACAGAATGCAGTAATGGGACATGTGACTGTAATTTACTAAACAACAAACAAAACAAGGGGATGATTGATCCTGCTTGTGAATATGATAATAATGCCTTTCCAAATATTAAGCATATAATATAGGAATGTAGGCTACATAATAAACAGTAAAAACAGCTTTGGTAGGAAATTATGGCCTTATCTTATGATGATGGACTATTAGTCTTTAATGTTTAAGCATGTACTGACTATATGGATAATAAACCAATGGAAGTTCTTGGCTATAATTAGAAAGGATGCAGCCCAGTTCTACTCCAGTTTTATTTTAATGAAAACCAAATAATTTTGCTTCAACTAATTTAAGTAAAAAAGTCATGTGTTAGTGTCCTTTAAAGTAAACTGACAAAATATTAACTGCCCAAAGATATCTGAAAACATACTTTACAGCTGTTCAGATTTACAATGTTGACAATGTTGACATTTTGATGGGATAACATCCCGAAATGAAAAGACTGGAATGATGTAATGAAGAAACCTACAAACATCAACTATATAAACTTCAAAACAGTAATTTTTCTGTATGGGCTCATAATAACCTGTACCCTGGTGAGGCAGAGGAGTATGACTCCCAGCCCCTTACTGGTTAGTTAATTCCAAGGCTGAACCCAGTTAGGGAAATGGTATGACTTTTTCTCTGGGCTGAGTAACCTCTGGTTTGGAATCCATTTGGCATTATGCATTTCAGTCTTTTGCTCTGATATCATGCAATTTTACCAGGTCTTGCCAACATTGTCATTGGGAACCCATTAGCTAAATGCATTACTCCAAATATTTGGAAAGTTATAATGAAAAAGAAACAGCTCTGAAAACCTCAAATTGTTCTGTGTTGGAAGCTGTTCAAGAGAAATATGCTCAAGACTGATTTAGGATCACAGAAAATGAAAACATTTTAGTTACTTGACCTGTTTATTCATATTATAGTAACTTAAAGCTGATAGTAAACCCATTATTATTATTATTATTACATAAGTTACTATGCATTGCCCCTGCCCACATGCTTGACTGGGCTCTTCTGTTCATTAATGAGGTTACTTTTATTCTCAGACCATTCTTATATAAATATGGCTTCTATGCATGGATAACATGATCTATGGGTGTATGAGGTGGGAAAATGTCCCCCACCTTTAGGGCAGCCATATATCTATACTTGCCCTCGGGTATATTGATCCCCCTCTTCTGTATACCAACTAATGCAAAAAAAAAAAATCACTTTACATTCTTGTATTCTAACCTTCAAATTACCTGCATCCTGTGTTTGACTGTTGATCTAAAACACATTGCATTCCCTCCTAGGGCTGTCACTACCCCTTTCTCACCTACACCACTCACCTTAAACTACTCTTTCTTTCCCCTCTAGTGGACTGTGAATCCACCAGCAGTTTATTTTATTTTATATTTTTAACAAACAAATTCAAAAGGCAAATGGAGAATTGCAAGGTTTACACAGAATTCAGATTCATAAACACAGAGCTAAATGTATTTTGACTTTTCTCATAATTATTTCTATGGGGAGAGAAAGAGAAGAGTATGGAATCCAACAGCATATTTACTTCACCCTTCTTATATTACTCTGGTACACAGAATGGACTCTGCATAGGCCTTATCAACAGATGGAGGGTATACAACAAATTTGTTACCTTTGAATCCTGAAGCTCTCTCAAGAAAACAGAAATCATAAGTTTTAGTGAATCATGGCTGAAGTCAGACTCAGCTTTATGTACCACACTCCAAGCAAATCTCCATGCCACATAGGGTGATCTCCTTTTAATACCACACAGAATAATCAGCAGTTGTGCTAAACTGCCAACAAATTCAGCACCATCTCTTTCCATGAGAATCTCTTGAAATGTGAAATAGGCCTAATTTAGGCCCCACTACACCATGCTTTTTTTCCAGAATTATTGTAAAGCCTAGCTGTTCCTTTAGTTAACCATAAGATCACCTTTATGAGGTTTCCAGCATACACTGATTTCTGACTACTAACCCCACTGTAGACAGAGTTATTAAGTCAGCTTGTACTTGAATCCAGCAGGCTCAACAGTGACCCTGGCAAAGATAACATTTTTGACTAGATTCTAACAAATAATTACCTGAAATGTCATAATGTCACAGTACACACTTCCATTCTTAACAGTCAATGTACTATTTGCACTAACTTTGACATCTAGGCTGTACCAGCACTATTAGAGCGTTTCCTTACAATTATCAGTACCTACAGGAACGTAATGGACTTGACTCCAATAACAAAACAATGCAACCTAATCTCTTTCTAGGTGTGTATGCTAAATGTATTATATTATATACAGTAAAATGTTTCTCCCTTTCCAAAAGAAGGCTGAGAGGCCTATTGGCTTAGTGGATTATTTGTCAGTTAGGGAAACATATTAAATACAGGGACATCTTCTAGTTATAAAAATCAGAGATGTTCATCATTAGATCTCTGCTGCAGTAATGTTAACAGATGGAATGTATTCTGCCAAGGATACTCCATGTCCACCCAATATGCCAAAGCTTATGAGTTCCCTCCTTATATATGTCTGACCTTATACCCAAGCTTGAGGACTGACTGCAGGTGTATAAGGGATGTATGAGCACAGAAATCCTAGGAGCTTTCTTGATGCCATTCTAGGAAGCAAGACTTTATCTGTCACTCAATCTGTCAGCTGTACAAAATAATCAAGCTGACCATGAAAGGAAGCTGAGTACCCAATTGAGGACCCTTTCTCCTTTTTTGATAGTTATATCCTTGTTTAGTTCATGTCAACTAAGACAGTTTAAAAAAACTGTGGTTGTCAAATTCCATACAATGACAGGCACACCCATTGTCTTTTCTACTTAGGATCCAAACATAATGTCAGGAAGTGCTCTACTTGTGAGGTATTTGACCCCCCACCCCCAAAAAAAATAAACAAAAATATATTTATCTTTTTTAAAAATGTACTTGGAGAACAAGTGATTGAAATCTGTAGCTCAAGCTACTATGTCTTTGGAAGTTTTCACCTCAGCTGTCCCTTCACAGGCAAAAAAAAAAAAAGAAAACAAAAGGTAGAAGGAAGATGTCTCTACATTGGTTTCTTTTTCCAGGTTGGAGTTGGATGTCTCTGCTGAGGCTGATGATAAATCTGCAGAACGTCTAAGCATCTGGGCCTTTTCGCTCTGTAGTGACTCTTGGAGGACATTTGTATGAGTTATACAAATTAGAGTTTTGAGTCAAAAGGCAATACAACAAGGCTCATTAAGACAACTGCTCTGCATAAATAGATTATCTTCTGAGTCCAAGAAACACAGATCCTCCAGGAGGAAACTGAACTTCCTCCAGAAACAGCTAAAAGGAAAAGCGCCTGCTCACTGGTTGTAAATGAAATACCAGTATACCACCATTTGACCCCCACAGAGTCATTACATTATTTTTCTATTCCACACAACCCTCTGTCTCTATACTTCTAGTCCTTTCTCAGTCCTGAATCATTCACAACCAATAAATTATTGAGTAAACACATCTTTCATTAGATGTCCTTGTGTATTATGTAGGAACATCTAGGGCCCTTTTCTTCAATTTCTAACAGCAGATAACACTTTCACTGCAAGGCCCCTCAGACATATTATGCTTTCTTTCTCTTCATCTCAGAGGACACTATCAGGCACTTTGGTACTATACACCTCTCATTCAACTGCCTAAATCTGGACTGTCTGATAACATTTAAAACTAAAACCGTATCTCTGTTCTGCCATCATTCTTCATACTTCTAAAGATTGCTATATCTTCCTAGCTGGCAGTTTAGAGTAGAGGATTAAGGCTAGGAGCTGTTAAAGAATTTCTCCTTGTACTCCTGTGGTTAATATTTTCAGACTTCATTTGACCTCTGTTCAGTCACTTAATAAGACAGGTCTTCCAGGCCTCCACTGAAAATGAGCCTCTGCCTAATGTGATAACCCACTTAAATTAGATAAAATAAAATAAATAAATAAAATGTAAGGATTATTTATCAAGACACAGCCTTGTCTTTGACAAACATGTATGACTTTAAGACCTCTGCTTTGCCTTCATATACAAATTCCTCCTACAGAGGAACAGAGAATAGAACTCTCACCACACTATTCTACCTAGTCAGCTAATCCAATAAGTTGAGCTAAGTGGGCTTATCTTGTTAAATATATACTAGAAAAATGAATACATAACCCCCTCACATAATGGTAGCATCATATGTGGATTCACTGGCTGGCAACCCCTCTGTGTTTAAGTTTGAGATAGCAGCTGGAGTTTAAGGGATAGAAGCATGGCTGTAGTCTAGTCTGAGATATTAGATTTGTATACAAGTTTGTAACTGTCCAATTGCCTCAGACAATCTCTCTTTGATCTGCTCTATATGCTATCAGTATATAAATACATATATAATGAGTGTTTATCTTTCTGAATGCAGATTTATTAAACAAAATGCTGTCCCTCAGAAATAAATGTGTACATTGTAGCGTTCATGGTGAATGCCTGGCTATAGATACCACTGTAAGATGTGTTTCAACTATGCATGCTGTTCAAACTTACTTGTCACGGAATCACCAATTTAAAGAGCTACTGACACGTCAAAGAAAGTTTTGCAAAACGTAATATTTAATGCCATTTTAATCTGCCTTGCATAGCTGCATTACGCATTACATTTTTGCTGTGTAATACTTTGTAAAGTTGCACAAATACAAGAGATTTTCCTGTACAAAGATTTCGTTAGTCTTACTTTATTTTACATAAAAATGTGATTTATAGCAGTCTCTTGCTGTGAATTTATATTTTTACATCAGTTACAGATTCCTGATCATAAATAGAGATGGCAACAGCCACTCTCAATAAACTCAAATGATTTAATGCACATTAAACAATACATCTCTTAAAGTAACATCAGCAGAACTTAGTCTGAATAGATTTTTGTGCAGCTGTCTGAAAGTAATCTGCTGTTATCCATCTATTTGCAAAAATGTCAGAACTGTCTTAAAAATGTTTCAAGTGTTGTTCTCCTTTATGTTTTTGTACTATAAATGTCTAATCTGTAAAGTTTCTTTCTGCGTTCCACACAAAACAGACTGCATTCTATCCATACAGCACCTAGTAAAAGAAAACTGAAGACTCCCATTGTAACATTTCAGTAGCGTCTGCACTGTTGTCCTGCTAAGTGGTATATATAACATTGGGGGTTGCCGTAAAATAGTGAGAAGTGTTACTCAAATCCAGGTTTGTTGTACTGTTCACTTTCCATTTCTGTAAAGGGATGACATTACTAATAAAAGAAAAATGAGTGGATGTGGTGTTCTCTGACTTTAGCAAAGCCTTTCACTCAGCTTCCTGCAGATAGCTAATTAGCAAGCTAGGAAATATGAGGAATGGGGGAAATATGACTGTGGACTGAAGAATAGCTAAATGGAAGAAATTAGAAGGTGGTATGCAGGGGGTACTATCAGTAGGTGACCAATGAAGTCCAGCAGGGTTCTGTCCTGGGCTGGTACTGTTTGAGACATGCATGGATATCACTAGATATAGTGATATTATGATCGAGTTATTTAACAATGATACCAACAATCAGTAAATATTGTCTGATGAGTGAAAAGCCTAGAGAGAGACTTCAAAAAAGCAGCCAAGGAGGCAGAGAAGTAGATGCTCAGATATAATGTTGCTAAGACATATCTACAGACCAAGAAACCTGGAACTGAGTATTACTCAGGCATGACAAACTACACCCCTCACAGCAAGAGATCTGGAAGCCTTACCACCAAAATAATCCATCGGGCCAAAACTGAGATGACTGATGTGAAAGCAACAAAGATGCTAAGATGCATCTGGAAAGGAATAGAGATACTCCTGTTACTCTACAGATTGATGATCACGTCAAAATTGGTCTACTGTGCACATTTCTTCTGCCATTTCAGAGAAACAGAGATAAATGTAATTGACAGGGAGCAAATGAAAGCTGAAAGAATGGTAAGTGGTTTGCAGAAAAAATGTAAAAAGAAGGGCTTACAGTATAAAATCTGTTCATCCTTCAAACAAAAAATGGAACAAGGCTATATGTAGCATATAAAATAGTAAAGGGTCACTGTGCTGGAGTCAACCTGAAAAGAAATGATGGGGGGAGGAGTGGTGCACATCTACCAGACTAGGGGCACCAACTACAAATGTGAATACAAGAAAAAATTGGTGGATGAATGGAACATCTTACCTGAGTCTTTGGTGAACTGTATGTAGGTTGAAAATCTCCAGATGACATAAGTCAGATAATAGAAAGGCTGTCATGTGCACTGCAGTCTCAGACCATGTAGGTACTTTAAATTCTAGACGTTGCATATTTTCCACTATTTCATCGACCTTTGCTTTTCATTGACCTTTTACTTGAGGATTATGACTGAGATCTGAAATCATAACCAGTTTATTGTGTTTTCGAGAAATGGATGCCAAGAAATTCACCTCGGGATCAAAACTTGAGAGATAAATCTTGCCAACCACATTGAGAAAATAATAGTGATTTATGAGTGAAGATTTGCAGCGCATGGGTCTTTATCTTCTCCATGTATAAGCAGCTCCAGCAAGAAAAAAGAAAGAAAGAAAAGAAGGAAAGAGAAGGAGTGGGAGCATGAAGCTGATGCATGTCTGTAGTAATGCCACTGCTACGTCCATCTATTGATTAGTCTTCCAGTTCCATCTGCCCTTGCTTTTGAACAAGACCCCGAGATAATTAACACTCCATCCCCTGGAGTACCTGCTTCCCTTTTGCCTTCAGAGAGCAATTAAGACTTATTTTTTCTATATTTATTTGTCCCCTGTGCCTGCCAACTATCAAGTCTCCCAGTTGGACATAGTCTGTTCTTTTTCCTCACACCTGGGATTTCACCCAGAACTGGGACAACAGATGTTTAGAGGGGGTTGTCATTCAGGCAGCCATGAGGGTGCTTTGTGCCCTTGCTAGCATCCCTGTGATGAGGGTACTGGTAATGGCCTAACCCCAGCCTTAAATACTGCAGAGGCCCAGAGTGCCCTCCTCATGCACCCACACACATATCTGCACCCCTATTCTGAAGGCTACCACCGGGTTGTGGGTTAGGTAAGCCTACTGTGCACTGGTAGGTCACACATACCCTTGTATCACTACCCTCCTCTTAGGGACTGACACAGTACACAGTCAGCTCCATCCTGCCCACCACCCCAGGATGGGTCCACACCTCCTCCCATGACAACTCTATGTGACCCCTGGGCCTCTAATTGAATCTCGTTCTCCCTTCACAACCACAGTTAGATAATCAGCACTTTTCTGAGTAATAACCATGACGTCTGATGTAGGGATACTAATCTGCAGGCTGGCTTCATTTGCTGATAAAAGCAGAGATTAAAGCCAAGACTGAAGAGCAACTTGGAATTACATATTTTAGTTTGTTCTGCCCAAATGTGGCTTACCTTTTTGCATTTGTTTGTATAAATGTATGCAAACCTGCACTGTATTTCCCTGCCATTGTAAATTTTTGCTGCACTGGTTTCATACTGACCCGTTCACGCTGTCTTGCCATGCCCTACCGATTCTGTATTTAGTTGTCATGCTGTCGCTTTTACACTTCCTTGCTGCACACGGAATCTACTGTTTACCTTCCCATCCTGCCTATCAGTTCCATTTTCATTTTCAAACCTGCCTTAGCAGCCCCTTTTGATGGCTCTACTATTTCTAATTCCTTATTTCAGTTTTATTTCATGTTCTCCATTTTTACTAGCTTTCTTCTTGCCCATTTAAAATTATTTCATTTATGTGTCTATTGCATGTCTGTATAAAATTCTACATATTAAAGACAGACACTCTGCATGTAAAATGGTTTTCCTTATTTTATTCCCTGTTGTAATTCAGCTACTTCTGTCATATACTTATTCTGCATCATATTCTGTCATCTCTGCTGTTTCAGTCCAACCATCCTTATTGTGTTCTTTCCTTTTAAGCACTGGCCTCTTATGTCCACTTTTGTACTTTTACATATTCCGCTGTCACACTTTACCTTTCCTGTACTCATTTGCCATCTCTTATGTCATTTCATAGTCTAGTCAGTGGTGCCCTTATCTGTCTAGTTATTTTTCCCCAATAGCTACCTTG